>NC_053024.1:34157396-34173912 GCF_003073215.2 Triticum urartu
ATATTTTACATATTTTTACTTACCTCAAAGCCTTTTAGGAGGCTAGCGCAAGCTTCACTCAGTCCTCTCTTGGCGACTGAACCTTCTGGATCACCGTACTCATAATAGTACGGCTGCTCTCGTTGATGGAGACGCGTCAAGCACCTCGAGCAGATTGTCCGGCACCTCCGGTTGGACGGAGGCTGCCGCTCAGAAGGCTTGCTCCTCTTGGAAGGAGTTCGCCTACCGCGGTCCGGAACTGTTGAAGTTCCGCGCGGTGTCCGACACAAAGCCGGACTTGGAGCCCTGGGGGGTCTTGTCCCCTTTACTCCTGGGGTCCGGGAGGTCGCCTTGCGGCTCCTCCAGGACCACCTCCTCCTGCCCCGGAGCTCGTTGCGACGCCACTTCGGCGTCGTCCGCAGTGCGGGGGGAGACAGCGGGCGAACTGAGTTCACGTCCGATGAATCCAGGGAGCCGCTCGACGACTCGTTGAGTTCGGCCCGGGGCGGGCTGCATAATTATGTTCGACATTAGGGAAAGCTGTGCAACAAAGGAACATCATGAGTTATTCTGATATCCGAACTTACGATTTCGCCGGACGCTTGGCCCTGTTTGGCCACTCCTCTTTGCCCTCTTCGGCGTTGGGGGCATAGTCCGGCGGAGGGGTCTTCCTTTTCCTAGACCCCTCGGCCTCCCCCTTTGGGGCGGCCTTCCTCTTCTCTCCTCCTCCCGCTGGGGGGGGAGAGGTTTCTTCCTCCTCCTCCTCATCTTCACGGGAGTGCGTCTCGGACTCGTCGGATGACGAGTCCGACACCACCATATGCCGGGAACTCTTTCGAGTCCCGTGGCCTTCTTCTTCTTGGCCTTCTTCTCCGGCACCACATAAGGCACCGGAACCAGCAGCTTCACTAGGAGAGAGGGCTGGGTCTTTGGGCAAGGGAGCCGGACAGTTAATCGATCCGGACTGCGCCTGCCAAGCCTGTCAAAGGTGAGGGAGTTTAGATCCCAATAGAGTCAACTATGAAAAAACTTAACATCCTGTAAAAGGTGAAAATAGCTTACCTCGCTAGCGTGACGCCGCGAGCTGTATCCGCGGTCCTCGGAAGCGGATGTGGGAGCCTCGGCGCCTTTGGTTAGCACCTTCCAGACGTCTTCATACGTCGTGTCGAAGAGCCTGTTAAGGGTTTGGTGCTGCGCCGGGTCGAACTCCCACAGATTAAAGTCCCCGTTGTTGACACGGGAGGATCCGGCGGACGAGCATAACCTGGACTACATTGACGAGCTTGATCGGCTTGCTCACCAGGGACTGGATGCATGTCTGCAGTCCGGTCACCTCTTTTTCGTCGCCCCACGACAGGCCCGTCTCTTTCCAGGACATAAGCCGCGTGGGGGTCCGGATCGGAACTCGGGGGTTGCGATCCATTTCGGATCGCGCGGCTCGGTGATGTAAAACCACCACGATTGCCACCCCTTCAGGGTCTCCACGAAGGAGCCCTCGAGCCATAGGACGTTGGCCATCTTGCCCGCCATGGCGCCTCCGCACTCCGCCTGGCTGCCGCGCACCACCTTGGGCTTGACGTTGAAGGTCTTGAGCCAGAGGCCGAAATGGGGGCGGATGCGGAGGAAAGCCTCGCACACGACGATAAACGCCGAGATGTTGAGGACGAAGTTCGGGGCCAGATCGTGGAAATCCAGGCCATAGTAAAATGAGCCCCCGGACAAATGGGTGGAGTGGAAAACCCAGTCCGCGGAGGAAGTGGGGAAGGAATACTACCCTCTCATGGGGCCTTGGGGTGGGGAGAAGCTGCCCCTCCTCGGGAAGCCGGTGCGCGATGTCTTTGGACAAGTATCCGGCCTTCCTTAGCTTTTTGACATGGCCCTCCGTGACGGAGGAGACCATCCACTTGCCTCCCGCTCCGGACATTGCTGGAGAAGGTTGAGGTGGGAAGTGCGGGCTTGGGCGCTGGAGCTCGATGCGCAGGAGATGGATAGGCAAAGGAGGAAGAAGGCGTAGGTAAAAGTGGATCCTTATCCCCTTATATGGGCGGATGCGGTTGTGCGTCCCCACCAGCCTAGTAAAACTCGCTTGCCTCCCAAGCGCCGTGATAAATGGCGCGGTTGGGTTACCCACGTCCGTATTGATGAGAATCCCGTAAAGGGGGTACACGATCTCTGCTTTGACAAGACGTGCCAAGGAAACCGCCTCGCAAAACATGCTGAGGTGGAAAAGTAAAAACGATTCGAGTAAAGGACTTGGCCGTAGTGTGATGACGCACTGCGGAATACGTCGGCAGATTTGATTTGTGTCAATATTATTCTCTCTATGGCAATATGTGGAAACTTATTTTGCAGAGCCGGACACTACTCTTGGTGTTTACAATCTTCTACGAAGGACTTGGAGGAGGAACCCGCCTTGCAATGCCGAAGACAATTTGCGCGCCGGACTCGTCGTCATTGAAGCCTGGTTCAGGGGCTACTGAGGGAGTCCTGGATTAGGGGGTGTTCGGGTAGCCGGACTATACCTTCAGCCGGACTCCTGGACTATGAAGATACAAGATTGAAGACTTCGTCCCGTGTCCGGATGGGACTTTCCTTGGCGTGGAAGGCAAGCTTGGCGATGCGGATATTCAAGATCTCCTACCATTGTAACCGACTTTATGTAACCCTAACCCTATCCGGTGTCTATATAAACCGGAGGGTTGTAGTCCGTAGGCAATCAACTCCATACACAACAATCATACCATAGGCTAGCTTCTAGGGTTTAGCCTCCTTGATCTCGTGGTAGATCTACTCTTGTACTACCCATATCATCAATATTAATCAAGCAGGAGTAGGGTATTACCTCCATCGAGAGGGCCCGAACCTGGGTAAAAAACATCTGTCCCTTGTCTCCTGTTACCATCCGGCCTTGACGCACAGTTCGGGACCCCCTACCCGAGATCCGCCGGTTTTGACACCGACAAGAAGGTTCCTCCAACTCAATCCCAATTAAAAGTTAACATCCCAACAAATTAATTTAGTAGAGTGATGAGATCAATATGATAATACAAGAACAAGATACTCAAGAAATCCATAACCGGGGACACGGCTAATCATGATTAGTTTGTACACTCTGCAGAGGTTTGTGCACTTTTATTTAACTACAAAGTTTTGTTGAAAATATTGAGAAGGTTCCTCCAACTCAATCCCAGTTAAAAGTTAACATCCCAACAAAATAATTTATAGAGTGATGAGATCAATATGATAATCCAAGAACCAGATAATCAAGATGTCCATAACCGGGGACACGGCTAATCATGATTAGTTTGTACACTCTGCAGAGGTCTGTGCACTTTTCCCCACAACACTCGATCTCCTCCGTTGGATTTCTCGCACTACATGGTGTTTGAGAAACGGATGACCGAGACACAGTCTTTCAGAAACATTAACTCTTTACTCTCGGTGGACAGTTACACCTACTTCCCCTACATCTGCTAGCCCACCACTGAAAGAGGTCATGTAACATACTCAACTATGCTAGAGCCCATAATAACTTGTGGCTGCACACGGAAGTTTATAGCATGAATAATCTTATGATCCATTTGAGCCTGGGTGGCATTCCATAGGGTGATCACACGGGTCCTCCGGGATCCCCTTGGGCAAGCACTGGGTTCTCCAGGTGCCCGGGCAGACCACTGGGTGCTCCAGGGTGCCCCTACCATTCCACCCAGATGTGTATTAAAGTAGCCACTTTAAGTTAACCATTAAATAAAAACTCTCACATATGTCATGAATCACTCAACCAATCCACGTCTACGAGCTAGCAGCAGTATGAGCATAACGTAGAAGTAACTCCCAAGGTTTGAATGCAGGACAATAGGTTCCTACCTCATCAACTACTTCCCAATACCCACATGTTATCAAATCCTAACCATGCAATGTTTGAGGGTTGAAACTAATGCATAAAAATTGGGTATGAAGAGTATGATCAAAGTGTGAACTTGCCTTGTACTATTGATGAAGATGATTCGCACACTAACTCCTGATAGTTCTACTCGTCACACTCTGGTCAATCTATCGTAAGCTAACAATAGTAACCACACATAAGCAAGCACTCAAAAGATCGAAAAGAACAAAGAAGACAATTCAGAAAACATCAAAACCAAGCAAATAATTCTTGCAACATAAAACAATTTCTAACAGTACCAAAATTATGTGAATTTGGCCTTATCAGAAAGTTTAGGTCAAGAGCTTCGATTTACAAAAAGAATCAACTCAAACGGAGTTATAAAACTCAACTTACGATCTAACGAAGTTCAAATACAAATCTGTTTGAAATCAAAATTTTAAACTTTCAAAAATATGTTTAAGTTTTTTTTACCGGATAGAGGGGATCAAGACGAAGAAGTGGGCGTTGGTTTCATCTAATTCCGACTAACGAGCAAAAAGTAGTGATCGTTTGAAGAACAAGGACTAATCTATAAAGAAAATATTCACGGATGGGTCCCTGGCCGAAATTAAAAAGAAAATGAAAAAACAATCGAGCGAACGCTCGCTAACAGAACCTAATGAACGGATTCGTTCGTTAAAATAAACTAACCGACGAACGTTCTCTAAATAAATAAACCTAGACAAAACCGGTTTTAAAACGAAAACCAAAACTAAGACAACAAAAAAATAAAGAAAAAACCAGGTGAACCGGGCGGTTCCTACCGGTTTTGGAGGGTCGGCGGTGGATCGGATCACTGGTGGCGCGCGGCTCCGCGTGGTGCGCACGGCGGCGGTGGCGCGGGCTACGCTCCGCACGAGGCAACGGCGGCGTGCTTGGCGGCGATGGCAGCAGCAGCACTGGCGGCGGCTGGAGCGCGCGGGCGAGGCACTAGCGACGGAGGGGCGGCGAGGAGGTGTGGCACGATGCGGAGGCTCCGGCTCTTATAAGAGCACGGAGCAGAGGCCTGCCTGGCCGAGGGGCAACGCGACGGCGGCGATCGCGCTGGAACTCCGGGAGAGTCCGTCGCGCACGGGAAGAAAGGCGGTGGCGTGCTTGGGCCGGCTGGCTGGGCTTCGGCTCAGTTGGCCCGGTACGGAGAAGAAGTTTTTTTTAAACATTTTTCAGACAAATAAAACTAATAAAAACAAAAATTAAAAAAATTATATAGGCATATAATATGTCAAAATTTTCAGAAATAGATTTTCTGCAACGTGAACATTTTTCTAGCATCAAATAAAATCCACAAAAATTCAAATAATTCAAACAGTGCTACTGCTACAATAAAACCCAATAAAAAATCATTTTAAAAATACCAAAATGATTTCAAATTTATTTCTCTCCAATTTTCTATTTGTAGGGAATCATGTTACCCTATTTTCATATATTTTATTTTTGGAGAAAAATAGTTTGAATAAAACCCAAATAACTCGAAATTGAAATAATTTCTACAAGGATTTTAAATTTAATCCTTTGAAACTTCCAACTCATATTTCATATGTTTTGAAGAAGTCATTTTATCTTCTCTCATGAAAATCATTGAGTTGCTTAAAGTTTCTGAATTTGAAATATTTCCAAATGAAATTCAAATCTTTTCAAAACCCTTTTTCATTTAATTAAATGGAAGAAGTCATATTATCTTCACTCCAGGGTTTTGTATTTGAAAAGTATTTGAATTCATGGAGATCAGAAATGCAAAAATGAAAGTTTGGGAAAGTCCTTTTATTCCCTCTCATTCAACTTTCAAAAGTTTCAAATTTCACTCAATTTCACTCAAGCAATCAAAAAATCTATCAAAACTATCTATTTAATATTACATTCTTGGTACGCTTCTTCTGTGACTGGGTCTTCTTAGCTAACGGGTCTGGCGCCAATACTAAACAACTATCGATATCTCATGGTGGTCAACCATTTATGGTTTCTCCTGTAGGAAATGGGTCTGTGTTGGGGAGATGACTACCAGATATGACCCGCCCAGGAGGGGCCGGGTCAGCCACAAAGGCGGGTTACTTAAGTGAAGCCCGAAGAGTATACTGGGTGACGGTTTACGATAAGGCTTATGATTGGCCCAAGCCCAAAGGCGGCTTAAGGCCTGTAAGTATAAACCGCCATGTATGAATAAGACTTGTGAAGTAAGGCATGTAAGAGATGTCACCGACCCGGACACGTTGTATGAGCCGGTCAAGACTCTGTAGGCCGTAGGGCGTCAACCCGTGTATATAAGGGGACGACCTAGCGGCGGCTTAGGGCAAAAAACAACAGATCGAGAGCCAAGCTAGCGTATTAGCTCCTTGGTCATCGAAACCTAGCAATACCACATCAACTAGACTAGGCTTTACCTTCACCGCAAGGGGTCGAACCAGTATAAATATCTCGTGTCCTTTGTCCCAATTAACCCCTTTAAGCTTCCTAGTTGTGATGGCTCCATGACTAAGTCCTTTCACTAGGACATCTGCCGTGACAATTCCATGACAGTTGGCGCCCACTGTGGGGCCAGCGCACGGTGGATTTGAGTTCTTGAAGGGCGGCTTCGAAGGACTCAAGGGATACATTGTGGGCCGGATGACCAAGAGTCGTCACCGCAAGCTCTACATCGACGATGCAGGCTGGGCCCCCAACGCCGACTCAATTGACTATGGGTACCGGGTCCCCTTCGGTGGGATCCATGTCTTCATCGGCCGGATCAGTGAGCCGGGTCCCGAGCTGGACATCTCCACCGACATCATCAAGACGGCTCAGCGCGCGAGACCCGCCCAGGCTCAGCCGACTATGAAGCGTGCCTTCATGGGATGCATCCATGGAGGGGAATTTTCTGAAGGATCTATGTCTGATGGCGAGACGGTCGTCCTATCTGATGGCGAGTCATCCACGGGTGAGACAGATTAGTTGTATCAACTGCAAGATGGTGGGCTTGTGGGTTGTTCCGATGGTAGCAGTATTCCGGACCCCTTCGAGCCACCGAGAAGAGCGGGGATCTTCATGACTGTCACGCAGCCCGCTCAAAACTCTATGGCTGCGGCAGCAATAACCACCAGGTCAGTAGCGGCCGGGACAGGAGGCCTCCCGCGCGCACTGCTACCTCTTGAGAACTGCGTTGGATTTCCCCGAAGAGGAAGGGATGATGCAGCAAAGTAGCGTAAGTATTTCCCTCAGTTTTTGAGAACCAAGGTATCAATCCAGTAGGAGGCTACGCTCGAGTCCCTCGTACCTACACAAAAACAATAGCTCAACGCAACCAACGCGCTTAGGGGTTGTCAATCCCTTCACGGTCACTTACGAAAGTGAGATCTGATAGAGATGATAAATAATATTTTTGGTATTTTTGGTATAGAGATGCAAAGTAAAAAAAAAGCAAAGTAAAAGCAAAGCAATAATAAAGTGATGGAGATTGATATGATGAGAAAGAGACCCGGGGGCCATAGGTTTCACTAGTGGCTTCTCTCAAGAGCATAAGTATTCTACGGTGGGTGAACAAATTACTGTTGAGCAATTGACAGAATTGAGCATAGTTATGAGAATATCTAGGTATGATCATGTATATAGGCATCATGTCCGAGACAAGTAGACCGAAATGATTCTGCATCTACAACTATTACTCCACTCATCGACCGCTGTCCAACATGCATCTAGAGTATTAAGTTAAAAACAGAGTAACACCTTAAGCAAGATGACATGATGTAGAGGGATAATTTCATGCAATATGGTAAAAAAGCATCTTGTTATCCTCGATGGCAACAATACAATGCGTGCCTTGTTGCCCCTTCTGTCACTGGGAAAGGACACCGTAAGATTGAACCCAAAGCTAAGCACTTCTCCCATGGCGAGAACCAATCTAGTAGGCCAAACCAAACTGATAATTCGAAGAGACTGCAAGATAACCCAATCATACATAAAAGATTAGAGAAGTATTCAAATATTATTTTCATAGATAGACTGATCATAAACCCACAGTTCATCGGTCTCAACAAACACACCGCAAAAAGAAGATTACATCGAATATATCTCCACGAGAGAGGGGGAGAGCATTGTATTGAGATCCAAAAAGAGAGAAGAAGCCATCTAGCTACTAGCTATGGACCTGTAGGTCTGAAGTAAACTACTCACACTTCATCGGAGGGGCTTGGATGATGATGTAGAAGCCCTCCGTGATCGATGCCCCCTCCGGCGGTCTCCGGAATAGGCCCCAAGATGGGATCTCGTGGATACAAAAAGTTGCGGCGGTGGAATTTGGTTTTTGGTTCCGTCCCCGATCGTTTGGGGGTACATGGATATATAGATATAGGAGGAACAAGTACGTTGGTGAAGCTTCGAGGGGCCCATGAGGCAAGGGCGCGCCCTAGGGGGGCACCCTCCACCCTCGTGACCACCTCATGGCTTTCTTGACGGAGGGTCCAAGTCTCCTGGATCTTATCTGATGAGAAAATCACGTTTCTGAAGGTTTCATTCCGTTTGGACTCCGTTTGATATTCCTTTTCTTCAAAACCCTAAAACAGGCAAAAAACAACAATTCTGGGCTGGGCCTCCGGTTAATAGGTTAGTCCCAAAAATAATATAAAAGTGTATAATAAAGCCGAATAATGTCTAAAACAATAGATAATATAGCATGGAGCAATCAAAAATGGTAGATACGTTGGAGACGTATCACGCACCGGCTCAGGTACTCATGGATCTCATGGATAGGATGACGACCCTTTTGACTACCGTGGTTGAACCGGCGGATCAGGCTCAGCATGATGCAGAGCTGGCACGATTACGTGCGGAGGTAGCACAGGCCAAGGAAAACTTGGCGGCGGAGGACGTCGGGATGGCTATAGAGCTGGCAGTTTTGGATGCTCGGGCTCAGCAGCTTCAATCAAAGGCCTTTCGGCTCACGATGGATCTGAACGCATCAAATGAGGTCATGAGGAGAAGGCATTAGAAGACTCAATAACGTCTGCCTCTGACTTACGATCCTAGGAACCTCTTCCACACACCCGGGGCAGGTCCCAGCAACCCGCCAGAGGTGAACCGGATTGCAACACCCGGGGCTGGGGCGCTGGTTTAGCCACAAACTATGGAACCGCCTCGTGTGAATACTGGTCTGCCTTGTTATACACCGACACCACCGGGTCATTTTTCTAACCCTTTGGAGAATCTGATCACTGCATCGGCGCATTTGGCGGCTCTCCCAATGGAGGGCGACTCTCGGACGGCGATTGAAACGCGAAGGGTCAGAGAACTTCTTCAGATGGATCTGGCATGGCAGGAGGCATACTCTTATAATCGAGACAGGATTCATTCAACCCATCACCCAAGCCGAAGCCCGATCTATAGCAGGCATATGGATTCCGCAGCCATGTCAAGCAACGCCCAGCGCCGAAACCAGCCGTGCAGGCATGACCTGGTGCGTGATGAAGCTCTTAACTTGGTCGACCAGGATAGGATCCGCCAAGAGGCTGAGCGGGCGGTTCAACAGGCAGCTGAGCAGGCGGCTCACCAAGCTTTTCCGGTTTATCCGACGACCTCTGTTGAAGCAGGTGTGGCCACAAGGACAGGAGGTGTCCCTTGCTTGGTGTCGGCTCTACGTAATGAGCGTTTGCCAAAGGATTTCAAGGGGCCTCGGAAGGTGCCTAATTACACAGCCGACTTATAGCCCTGGGGATGGATTGAAAGTTATGAGATGGCCATGGAATTGCTGGAGGTCAGTGATGCAGCAATGGCTAAATACTTCACTATGATGCTGGATGGAACGGACCGCACTTGGTTAAAGAGACTGCCACCTAATTCCATTGGTTCCTGGGCCGAGTTAAAGGCCCGGTTTATTCAGAACTTTAAAGATACATGCAAGCAGCCCATGTCAATTGTGGACTTGACTAATTGCAAGCAAGTGGAAGGTGAGTCCACGACCCGTTGGGTGCGCCGGGTAAAGGAAATAATACATTCATATAATAAAATGGATGCTGGCTCTGTGGTCTTAATGTTGGAGAAAAATTGTCGTTTTGAACCTCTAAAATAGAAGCTAGGGCGGCTCAAGTGCGATTGTAATGACATGGGCCAGCTGATGGCGGCTCTCGTCAAATATGCCGATTCAGATAGTACCAAAGATCATGCGTCTGATGAAGAGAAGTCAAGGATGGGAAAGAAGAATGGCAACGCTAAGGGCCTTCAGCATAACCTGACAAATCAAGGAGGTAATAACAAATGTAAGGTTGACGACACCTCGGAGTTTGTGGCGAATGCGCAAGGCAACAATCAACGGCGTAAGGGGAGTCCACCTCCTCGGTCAGGCGGGTCAGGTCCCACCCTCGAGAAGTTGCTAAATGAACCCTGTCCAAGACACGGCACTCGGGAGAAGCCGACCACCCATCTATGGAATTCTAACATGTTCGACGGTAATCATGGACCTGGCGGCGGCACAGGCGGTCACGGTTTTCATGGCTAGGGCCCTCAAGGTAATTAGGGTGGTTATAATCAACAGTCTGGCCAAGGAGGTCAGCAGCAACAGCAGGAATCCGGGTTTTAGAGTAACCCAAAGTAGCTAAGTAGTGGGCAGTATCATGTGTTCACCACCAGTTTACGCAAAAGGTACCAAAAACTTCATAAGAGACCGGTCAATGTTGTTGAGCCGGTGGTTCCTTGTTATTTGAGATGGTCTGAGCAGCCTATTCTGTGGAGTAGGGAGGATCACCCGCCCCGGGTTGACAATCTGGGTCTTCTGGCTTTGGTGGTGGCGACTCAGGTTGCTGGATATAAATTCAATAAAGTACTCATGGACGGAGGTAGTAGCATCAACATCTTCTATTATGAGACATTCTATCGCATGGGGTTGACTCACAAAAGTCTTAAGATGTCCAACACTATTTTTCAAGGAGTGGTGCCTGGTAAGTCGGCATATCTAGTGGGTAAGATTGAGATGGAGGTAGCTTTTGGAGATGAGCATGATTCCAGGGCTGAGAAATTAACCTTTGAGGTGGTCAAAATCAAGTGCCCGTATCATGTCCTGTTTGGACGACCAGCTTATGCAAAATTCATGGCACTGCCGTGTTATGTTTATCTACAGCTCAAGATGTCGGGTTATAAAGGTACCATCACAGTACATGGAACTCGGAAGATAGCCTTAGAGTGTGAGGAAGGTGATGCTGCTTATGCAGAATCTGTTTGTGCGACGGAGGAGTTAAAATTCTACAACGACAACGTTGACCCGGCAGACATGACATCTTTGAAGAAGCCAACTATGGAGCATGAGTCGGCGCTCAAGTTTAAGTCAGCTGACGATACCAAAATGATTGATTTTGTGCCTATGTCGTTATATCAAATGATTAAGAAGACGGATGATTTTGTCTAGAGTGATGCTGCTAACTCCGCCTTTAAAGATCTGAAAAGGCAGCTCGCTGAGCCGCTGGTTCTTGCTGCTCCCATTGATAAGGAGCCACTATTGTTATATGTGGCTGCTAACACATGTGCTGTTAGTGTGGCCATTGTTGTAGAGCGCAAAGAGGTTGGCAAGGAATATCCGGTTCAATGGTCGGTTTACTACGTCAGTGAGGTGCTCATTGAGTCCAAACAGAGATATCCACATTGGCAGAAACTATTTATGGGGTGTTCATGGCGAGCCGGAAGCTTAAGCATTACTTACAGGGTCATCCTATCACTGTGGTTAGCTCTGCTCCCTTAGGAGATATTATTCAAAATAGAGAAGCCACGGGATGAGTCGCCAAGTGGGCCATTGAACTTGGGTCTCATGGTTTAAAGTATGTGCCACGTACTGCCATCAAATCTCAAGCACTGGTGGACTTCATTAATGATTGGACGGAGTTGCAGATACCTGAAGATAATCCAAACAACATATATTGGACGATTCATTTTGATGGGTCCAAACAATTGGAAGGCTCGGTGGCTGGAGTTGTTTTAACTTCTCCTCGAGGTGACAAATTTTGTTATGTGTTGCGATTGATGTTTCCTTGTACTAACAACGCAGCTGAGTATGAGTCCTTACTACATGGTCTTCGAATGGCTAAAGAAATGAGTTTAAGCCGGGTACGGTCACTACAAAAAAATACACTTCCGTGATGATACGTGTTTGTCACATCAAGTCGCTTTTTTGTCATGCATGTACATCCATGACAAATTATGACAGAATCAAGATAGTCATACCTGTGCTGTCGTAGGAAGTGTTCCATGACATTACCAAAATTATCATCACGAAGTGTCCACTTCCATGTGACGATAAATCATGCGTCACAGAAGTGCTTTTCATCAAGGGGTGACCGACACGTGGCATCCACCCGTAACGGAACGCCGTTAACCTATCGGTCGGTTTTGATCGAACCCGTTAATACAGCCCCGACCAATGAGGATTTCCACGTTGTAAAATCATCATTGGCTTGAGGAAAACACGGTCGGCTCATCGTTGGGACAGATGTCAACCACTCATTGGATGGAAGGCGCCTATGATACGTCAAAAGAGAGAGATCACCAACAGAGGCCCATTCCTGTGAAAAGGCCGGCCCGTTTGACTTGGTCAAAAGGTGGCGGGCCGGCCCATGGAAAGCCTGTTAACGGCCTGTTCGCATATAGCCCATTTACAGCCCGCTAACCCAAGGCCCGTTACGCCCTATCCGAATTAGGCCCAGTAGCGTCATCTAGGCCATCCAATATGATTCCAGCCCGTTTTCACTTCTGGCCCATGTATGGCCCATGACGTCTTTCGGCCCATATGAGGCCCTATGTAACTCTTGGCCTATTAACGGCCCGTGGTGAAATTGGCCCGTAATGAACAGTGTATCACTTTACACCCATTAACGGCTCGTGGTGAAACTCGCCCGCAATGAACAGTGTATCACTTTATACCCATTAACGGCCTGTTATTCCGTTGGGCCGTTTCTAGCCCATGTTATCTTTCGGCCTTCTTAGAGCCCATTTATTCTTGGGCTCATTTCCAGCATTCGTTTACTACGGTCCGTTACTGTCATTTTCTGCTTGTGGGCCAAATTCAGCCCGTGGTTACAGTCGGCCCGTTTGTGGTCCGTTAATACATTGGGCCGTTTTCATAGCGTCATCCAATACGGCTATTAACGATGGCCCGTTACGGTCGGCCCATGAATGGACGATTCCAACTCTAGCCCGTTTACGGCCATAATGCGGCCTGTTATTGGCCCATGTTTGGCCAATCGATCATACGGCCCGTATAAGGCCCATTGATGATACGGCCCGTAGACGGCCTACTGTTTCTACGGCCCGTAGAAGGCCCACTATTTCTACGGCCTGTAGGAGGCCCAGTGTCACTACAGTAAATATTAGCCCATGGTTATTGTGGCCTAGTTTTAAAAAATAGGTTATTGCAGCCACTAGTTAACCGCGGAAAAAGAACTGCAATGACTACAAGCAAACAAATAAACAAGACAATAAGGAAATAAATAAGCAAGCAACTAATGCTAGGCTATCATGGCTATTACACATATTATATCCACTGGGCATCAAAGTTCGCCACCAGTGCAAATATAGGGAACAAAGCAGCATATCATATACACTGGCCGTCAAAATTGGCCACCAGTGCAAATAAACGCGGCAGCAAAACAAGAGCATAACTAAAACAACTTCAGAAGAGCTCAAGAAACGTTATCCTGGGTATCCACCATGCTGGCAATAAGCTTAGCAAGCTGATTAGTTTTGTCCTGTTTGGCGCTAAAATCCTCCAACGCTTGCTGTTGCACCAGAAAGTATGCATCTGAATGCTCCAGGGACTTTCGCAGTCCTTCCGCTTCTTGTCGCAGCACAGCTGATCGATGTCTTTCAGCTTGTAGTTGAGACTCAAGAAACCGAACTGATTCAGACAGTGAGTTTGAATAGCTTGTGCAAGCGGTAGTGGCCAGTAACTCCAACACTAAACCAAGACAGGATGTGTCACTATCCTGAACCTTATATGCATTGCTTCCTTTACCGTTGCTTAATAAGGCACTCTTCCCCAATATTCTGTCAGCATTCTAAAAGAAGAAACAAGCAGACACATAACAAGTTTAGCATGTACTAGTATATGAAACTCATTTTGGTGAACCAGTTCATTAGTAAGGTGGACAGGATTAAACTATCAAGTCTTCTATTGCCAAGTACTAGTACATAATAAAAGCATCAAACAAACATATATCTATGTCCTATGGTAGCAATGGAATCTTAAATTAGAACAGTTGTTCTTCAGGTTTAGGCACTTGTTCTACATGAACAGAGTATAGCAAAACGCAAGAATATAATACTTAAAAATAGAAAATGAGCTCATAGACCTTACCACATTCTTGGTTCGGGACCAGTACAGAACAAGGCGTTCCCAGTCATCGTCCAGTAAATGTGTCTCAGGAGAACGTAAGGGAATTTAATGAGTTTCTTTGCCGGTGAAGTACGTTTTCTTCAGGTAATTCTGATACTGCCACCAAGCATTCTTGAAGATAGCAGACGTATTAGCACAGGTTACCTCATCCTAAGTTTCCAAATCGGCCCTTCTCTATAGAGAAAAATGGGAAAATTTGCTGTATTATAACCATCATGGAGGTAGGATGTATGGGACGAAGCAAAGTAATTGCCATGAATAACATTACTTACACATAACTCCTGGACAAACACCTGCAACTGGCATTTTCCTTCATCTTCAGTATAATATTTCCAAGATGGGAAGATATGCACATACGATTTAACAACATCAAATGCGATAGATGCTAAACTACGACTAGCTGGTTGTGCTTCCTCCACAGGAATAAGCGTACTAACTGGTGGAGTTGGGGTTCCCCGTGATAGTACCGGCCCTTTGGGCACTGGAGCTGCCTTACTAACTGCTCTTGTTTGGGAGCTCTATGGTGGAGATGGTGCTGTGTCAACAGGAACTGGGTTACTATCGGCTGGGGTTGGGGTTAGATTGGGTGAAGCTGGTTCTCTGTCCATCGTAGTAGGGGTACAATCTGCGAGAGTTTGGGTTATGTGTGGTAGGGCTAGTTATTGTGCATGTACAACCTGGGTGCTATCTCCACCAAGAGGTAGCACTGTTTTATTTGAAGACCGTGTTTTTAGTCCGATAGATACTGGCATCACCCGCTCCAATTCAAATGGCTGATAAACAGGAAACATAGTTGAATGTACAAACATTGTATGAGAGACAGATGCAATAGATAGTGTGGAAAAAAGAGGGCACGAAATAGTTGACATGTATATTGTTTAACTAAAACGGATAGCATGACATAATTTCACATATATGATGTCTATCTAAACTGGATAGCATAGCATAACATAATTCAAAGATATGATGAATAACTAAACAGGATCACATGACATAATTCACCTACATGTTATCTAAGTAATCAGGATCGCATCATTTAATTCACATATGTGATTTATATGCTAAACAGAGGGCATTCAATATGATCTCTGAACTAAGAACATGGTGTTGAATATTGTGTATATGATGTCTAAACTATGCAATGCAAGACACCGTATGCATGATATGAGCAGTATAACCGTGCCAAGTTAGAGCATACACCTCAGTGGGGGAATAGGACTGGTCATCTGTCTCTGAATCCATCTCTGAGGAGCTATCGGGACCCAACAAGAGATCTCCTTCGACAGGTAGCACTGTCTGCTCTGAAGGCCTTGTTTTCACTCCAGATTTTTCCATCTCCCACCCAAGTGGCCGATTCACAGGAAGAGTAGTTTAATGTACAAACATTGTCGACAAATGGAAATGTAATGAAGCAAAGGATAGGCAAGATATCATTAGAATATATGATGCCTGGTTAAACAGGATGGCATTGCACATTTCACATATGGCTGGCTAAAAGACATGAGACTGCATAATTCTCATATATGATAGAGAAACTAAACAGGTGGCATTACAGAACATGTCTAAACTAAGCAGATGACATATATGATGTCAAAAGTAGGCACTGCAAGGCAACATATGCATGATATGACTAACATCATCATGCCAAGGTAGAGCAAACACCTTGGGGGGTAAATAGGAGTGGTCAGCAGCGTCCGAATCCGCCTCAGAACAGATATCTTCCTCTGGATTACAATCTGGAGAGGGGTGGGGAGGGTTTGCCATTGAACCCACCATGGAGCGATGTCTGCATGACATTGTATTGCCGCGCAAAACTCTTCTCTTTTTATCTACATGTTCAGCATGACTGTGTACAATATCTGACATGCATACGAAAAAATATGGTGAGATTATGTAAGGAGAGCATGCAGAAATTTAGAGTGATGGTAACAACCAGTGGATCTTTTTTTCCGTTGAACCAAAATAGCCCTAATGGATCGACGTGAATGTATAGTAATAAGTGATGCAACAAGTGTACAACCTCTTTGCCGTAGCCGTGTCGACCTCAGCATCATTGGGTTGGTCATTGAAGCAGTTGAGGCAGAGGTGGCTGTCGGAGGTGTGGAGGAAGATCTGAGGAATCTGTAGATGGCGTCCAGGGCACTGCTCTGTTGTGACGGATCGTTCTTTCGTTGGAGCAGCTCCGGTGAGCCGTAAGACGTCAAGGCTGAAGCAGCACAAGACAGACATCGTTAATCTCAAGTGGGATTCTAATAGCATCTCCAATAGAT
>NC_053024.1:34174912-34191792 GCF_003073215.2 Triticum urartu
AAATTTGTTGTATTATAACCATCATGGAGGTAGGATGTATGGGACGAAGCAAAGTAATTGCCATGAATAACATTACTTACACATAACTCCTGGACAAACACCTGCAACTGGCATTTTCCTTCATCTTCAGTATAATATTTCCAAGATGGGAAGATACGCACATACGATTTAACAACATCAAATGCGATAGATGCTAAACTACGACTAGCTGGTTGTGCTTCCTCCACAGGAATAGGCGTACTAACTGGTGGAGTTGGGGTTCGCCGTGATAGTACTGGCCCTTTGGGCACTGGAGCTGCCTTACTAACTGCTCTTGTTTGGGAGCTCTGTGGTGGAGATGGTGCTGTGTCAACAGGAACTGGGTTACTATCGGCTGGGGTTGGGGTTAGATTGGGTGAAGCTGGTTCTCTGTCCATCGTAGTAGGGGTACAATCTGCGAGAGTTTGGGTTATGTGTGGTAGGGCTGGTTCTTGTGCATGTACAACCGGGGTGCTATCTCCACCAAGAGGTAGCACTGTTTTATTTGAAGACCGTGTTTTTAGTCTGCTAGATACTGGCATCACCCGCTCCAATTCAAATGGCTGATAAACAGGAAACATAGTTGAATGTACAGACATTGTATGAGAGACAGATGCAATAGATAGTGTGGAAAAAAGAGGGCATGAAATAGTTGACATGTATATTGTTTAACTAAAACGGATAGCATGACATAATTTCACATATATGATGTCTATCTAAACTGGATAGCATAGCATAACATAATTCAAAGATATGATGAATAACTAAACAGGATCGCATGACATAATTCACCTACATGTTATCTAAGTAATCAGGATCGCATCATTTAATTCACATATATGATTTATATGCTAAACAGAGGGCATTCGATATGATGTCTGAACTAAGAACATGGTGTTGAATATTGTGTATATGATGTCTAAACTATGCAATGCAAGACACCGTATGCATGATATGAGCAGTATAACCGTTGCCAAGTTAGAGCATACACCTCAGTGGGGGAATAGGACTGGTCATCTGTCTCTGAATCCATCTCTGAGGAGCTATCGGGACCCAACAAGAGATCTGCTTCGACAGGTAGCACTGTCTGCTCTGAAGGCCTTGTTTTCACTCCAGATTTTTCCATCTCCCACCCAAATGGCTGATTCACAGGAAGAGTAGTTTAATGTACAAACATTGTCGACAAATGGAAATGTAATGAAGAAAAGGATGGGCAAGATATCATTCAAATATATGATGCCTGGTTAAACAGGATGGCATTGCACATTTCACATATATTATGGCTGGCTAAAAGACATGAGACTGCATAATTCCCATATATGATATAGAAACTAAACAGGTGGCATTACAGAACATGTCTAAACTAAGCAGATGACATATATGATGTCAAAAGTAGGCACTGCAAGGCAACATATGCATGATATGACTAACATCATCATGCCAAGGTAGAGCAAACACCTTGGGGGGTAAATAGGAGTGGTCAGCGCGTCCGAATCCGCCTCAGAACAGATATCTTCCTCTGGATTACAATCTGGAGAGGGGTGGGGAGGGTTTGCCATTGAACCCACCATGGAGCGATGTCTGCATGACATTGTATTGCCGCGCAAAACTCTTCTCTTTTTCTCTACATGTTCAGCATGACTGTGTACAATATCTGACATGCATACGAAAAAAATATGGTGAGATTATGTAAGGAGAGCATGCAGAAATTTAGAGTGATGGTAACAACCAGTGGATCGATGTTTTTCCGTTGAACCAAAATAGCCCTAATGGATCGACGTGAATGTATAGTAATAAGTGATGCAACAAGTGTACAACCTCTTTGCCATAGCCGTGTCGACCTCAGCATCATTGGGTTGGTCGCTGAAGCAGTTGAGGTGTGGAGGAAGATCTGAGGAATCTGTAGACGGCGTCCAGGGCACTGCTCTGTTGTGATGGATCGTTCTGTCATTGGAGCAGCTCCGGTGAGCTGTAAGACGTCAAGGCTGAAGCAGCACAAGACAGACATCGTCAATCTCAAGTGGGATTCTAATAGCATCTCTAATAGATGATGTAAAATGGATGTAAAATTAACATCACCAAAAACCACCTGACTACAACAGATGAGGTAAAAACTGTTGACTCTGAACTTAACTGTCGAAACTGAAATTTACTGTGGAATCTGAATGCTACTGCCAAAACTGAATGCAATGGTAGCAGAGAGGCACTTGACATGTAGTTTAGGGAGGGCCTGCAGTTCATCTTCAACCTGCACCCCCCTGAGCCGCCAGCCACCACCGGCCGAACCGCCGGCCCCAGCGCCGCCTCGCCGCCCCAAACAACTCGCCACCGCCGCCCCGGCCAGCCCTCTAGGCCCCCGCCCCCACCCTGAACCCTAAGATAGATAGTGGGGTACCTCTCCGGCGAGCCCCCGTCCCCACTGCGGGTGGTTCTTCCTTAACTCCGGCGAGCCCCCAACCCCTGAAAATCGAACCCAAAAGTCGATTCAGTCGACTGAAGTGTGGCTTAATCGGAGCAGAGCAGCAGCACGAGCGAGGGGGAGAGCAGCAGCAGCAGCTGGGCGAGCGAGCGATCGAGCGAGAGCCGGAGCAGCAGCAGCAGATCCGGCTGGTATGGACGCCGCCGCCGAAGGGGCCTCGCACTGGGGGAGAGCCGCCGTGGAGATGTCGCCCGGGCCGGCTTCAAGGTAGCCGCTCCATGGGGGTGCGGGATGGAGCACCGTCGGCGCCGGGAGGTCGAGTTAAGGAGAAGGTGCGATGCGATGAGTGTACAACCTCTTTGGTGGCGCCGAGTAGGCCTCGGCTTCGTCCGAGGAGTCGGTGAGGATGCTGCGGTTCCGGTGGAGCAGGTTAAGGCGGCGCTGTGATGGAGCAGCCGCGATAGACGAGGCGATCGTCGGAGCAGCTCCTTGGAGGTGGAGGACGGGGCGGCTGAACCGGCGGGACGGCGAGATGGACGATGGATCCTCATCCGGGGAGGTGGACGAGGGACGTCGAGCTGTTGCGGTGGACGACGTCGTCGGGGAAGAGGCTCCGGCTGGGCAGCGGTGACGTGGCGGACGGAGGAGGGGGGGTTTCGCGGCTGGAGCAGAGGTTATGGCGGCACTGGGATTTCGAATGGCGAAAAGGGGGCGATGGGAGGGGGTGAAGCATGACTTAGGAACGCGCTTGTCCAAAATGTAGGGTGTGTTACAAAAGTACCCCCCACCGATTTGAACTAGCGGCCCTTTCGGCTCAGGGTTAGAAGGGGGATTTCGCGTGTCGGGATTTGGCAGCTGGAGGGAGTTTTCGCGCGCGTTGTAATTTCGGGATAGCAAGGCGCGGGTTGTGAAGGCGCCAGTTTTGGGAGCACGATATCTGAATTTTCGGGATATAACAAGACGCGGGTTGAATTTTAGGGACAAGCCTAACGTGTAGTAATATTGTACTTGTACGTACCAAATCAATTCGCACTTCCCTCAACCAAAAAGAAAATGAAAAAAATAAAACTATTCACACCACACAAAGAGAGAGTCTTGCCCCGTTTTACTATACAAATGCTATTCAAAGCTACTCCCTCCTTCCATCTATATAGGGCCTAATGCGTTTTTCGATGCTAACTTTGACCAAATATTAGAGCAATGATATATGACATGCAACTTACACAAAGCACACCGTTAAATTCGTCTGTGAAAGGTTCTTTCAATGATATAATTTTCACATTGTGCATGTCATGTACTATTAATCTTGTCAATAGTCAAAGGCGGTCTTAAAAATCTCATTACGCCCTATATAGATGGAAGGAGGGAGTATGAATCCATGTTATGTCCGATTAAATTTTTTCGCTTGCTGTATAATGCATGTAACCTACTCATACCAACATTTTAGTGCATTCCAAATGTCTATACTACCGCTGCAATTCGAACTAAATTTGAATTCGTTTCTCTATTTCAATAAGAATCTACAATCATGATTGTTGCCAACTTCAACCATCAAAGTTTCCTTGCTATCCGCCAGATATAAATCAGACGGCCTATAATGCAGGATGGCAGGCACACCATCATCAACAACTCCGTTTTTTTATAAGAGTAGAGATAAAATATATTAAATGTAGTATACCATGTTCATAACCACACCATGTTTATCACCGTTATATATATTCACACATCCGTCGGTTTGAAACACTATGATAAATTCTTCAAATATCCGAATTCGCTTTTTATAATGAAGTATATATGATCTCTATTCGTCTTTTACACCCACACAACCCTCTTATCTTTGTAGCTAGCGCTAACTTTCTCTTGTGCATGCACACGCCCGCATCCCTCTCACCCTCCCTCAGCATTCTCTAGCTCCATCGCGCAAATTCGTGTTTTCACTTTAGGTCATTCACCCACGGTGTGTGTAGGCCCCCCAGCTCCTTCTTTACGGCACACATCGATCGATATGCCTCTCTAGCCAGGTGTGCCTAGCACAAACACAAGCTTCCCCTCTTCTCTTGTCACCGTCCATGCCTCACTCCCACCACTCTTTTCATCGTTCTCGTACTCGCACACTCCTCCCCCTCGATATAGTATGCCTCTCGTACCACCTCCTACATGCATCCCTCTCTCTCTATCCTTCTCCTCGTGCCTCATTTGCTTCTAACACACACATGCATGTATACCGATCGATCTCCCAACATATACCTAGATCGACTTTAACTACCCCCCATCGATCGACGTACCTCACAAGTTATGTCTCTCCTTTCTCTTACAAAGGGCGATTGATCTTCCTATGTAGTTACGTCTGCTTACCACAGCCACATCGTCCCCCCTCATCATTCGTGCATGCCTCCTGACCCGTCTCTCACACGCACGTGCACAGACAACAAGCAGCCATCTCCTCTCTTATTGATATTGCGGGCGTGCCCTCCGTTTGTCTAGCAAGCCTATCCCACCATTTGTTAGAAGCAACTCCACTACCACCCCCTCCAACACTCTAGCTCTGTCTCTCTCCCAACCTTATTCATCTCCTGCACATATGCATGGATGCCGATCGATCTCCCTTAATACATGAGGCAGATCGATCTCCTTAATACATGAGGTAGGCCTCTCTCCTCCTCCACACATATACCAGCCATTGTACCTCTATAGTTAATTGGGCCTCCCTCTTCCCCCACCACACACCGATAGTCGAGCGCTGCAGGTAGGTATCCATGCCACAGAGACAAACTGCACATGTCCCATCTCACATTCCAGTAGGCCAGCCACTCTATATCTTTGACGTGGGCACACACAAATTCGATGGCACTCTTTATCGATCGCGCGCGCGCGCACACACACACACATCATCCCTCTCTTCGATTCTATAGACACCTCAAGCCGATGATACCTCCACTCTCTTCTCGTGGATCGCCCCCTCTATATATATGTTATATCCAGGACTCTATTTCACACACATTGCATATGTTAAATTTTTTGATTGAACCCCCCCAAAAAAACTCTCAAGAACCCACACACTATATCTCTCTAGGTTTGTATCTCTCTCACACAACCCCACGTAGGTGGTGTACGTATACAAGAAGAGAATAGGTGCACCGTGCACGTACTCACGCTTCGTGCCCAGCCACACCGCGCGGGTACACGGTGGAGCTCATTTCTTTACGAAATGGCAGCCCACGTGCTAATTTGAACGCCTGTAGCGGTTGTTTACCTAGGGAGGTCGTGTACCACGCGTGCACGAAACAAAGTTCGACTTGACGCGTTGCCGCGTTATTTTTAAATAAAGTTATAGCGCTCAATGGCACGTACACAGAATATAAAACGATTTTTATGGAGGAAAAGGTAGTCCGCTCTTCAGAGTATCTCACACAAGGCTCTGGTGGCCTCTCTCTCTCTCACCGTTGGTCACTGATCCGGCCGCATCCCGTCCGCCGGGGGAAAGGGAGTGCGGTGGCCTCTCTCTCTCACCGTTGGTCACTGATCCGGCACTCCCGTCCGCCGGGGGAAAGGGAGTGCGGTGGCCTCTCTCTCTCTCACCGTTGGTCACTGATTCGGCCGCATCCCGTCCGCCGGAAGGAGGAAGTGCATCGTTTCTCCGTTCGACGGCGCCGAGGCAGCACGTCCCGATCTGCGGTACACGGTTCTCTCTGACCAAGCTCCGGCGGCAGGGCCTACGCCACCTGCTCGCAGATTCCGCCCGCCGCCGCTCACCTAGTTACATCCCGACGACCTCCAGGTATCCCCTCCGGCCTTGCTCCACTGCCCATTTTCCCACGTCGCTGCATGTGGATCTTCCATAGTTCTTTGCCCAAAACGTAGCTCGTCCGGCGTACTTTCCATATTGCATTCTCGTCCTCACACCGTTTTAGACAAACACAACCGTGTTGTTATCTTCCCTTAGGACAAGGAATATGCTTCTTTTTTGTCGTCGCATGTGTCATCAACTGTTATTGGCCAGTAATTGTTTCCTTTCTACCTCTTTTTTGCAAACAGGGCTATCCATTTCACCTCGTTGCTATTGCGACCTTTTGGTGAACTGCACAAATCACTTTTTTCTTAAGAGTGTTTTGTGCAGTTGTACTAAAATGTCACACGGGCAACGTCTCTACATTTCAGTGCGACTGCACAAAGGGAGATTGGTTTTGCTCTATCCTCCTCATCCAACTCCGAGCCTAATCTTCTCCAACTAGTTAGTCTTAAGAGAGACGCAAAGGTGACCGGCTTCTATTTGTGTGTTTATTGTTTCATCAGCAGTCCTCTATTAACGTTAATCACACTTGATATCTTTGGAACAGGGACGCTCAGCTCTATTTTAGTGGAACTGCACAAAATGATCGGAATGTTGCATGCTCCAGACAGCTACTTTTTTCCCAACATGCCTTGTTGATTTAGACAGAGCTGGGGGGACGTTGCTGCCAATGAAAGCATGGATCATTTTAATTTAACACCTTCTCACAACTTTGTCTTCAGTTGTGATGTAATTATTAGCTCTGATCTGCTAATAATTGACATGCATTAGCAAGGAAGTTAGTTTTTTATTGTTTCCGAAAGAGCATCGATGGCAAGACAGCGAAACAAAAGCTGAAAGCTCACACCATTATGTACAATTTCATGTCGCTGGAAAATTATTTGTATAGTACGTCAATTATGTAAACAAATGATGGAAGCTTGATAGCATTGCCAGAAGCCTCTTCATCATCCGGGTCCATGTGCCATGCACAAATTATACTCCTTCGTTCCTAAATATTTGTCTTTTTACAAATTTCAAACGGGCATATTTTAGAGTGTAGATTCACTCATTTTGCTTCGTATGTGTACTCCCTCCGTTCCTAAATATTCTATTCGTCTTAACAGAGATTTCAACATATTTTAGAAAGACAAATACTCCGGAGTATATTTAAGAACCGAGGGGGTAGTGCACAACCGCATGGGAGACTCAGCCCGGTCGTTGCGCGCATTAATAGTGAGTAATGAGCAGTTAAATCATAAGCCCCACCTTTCCCACTATAAGTTGCTCTAAAGAAGCAACCATCAATATGCTCTTCTTTGAATCTGCTCATACTACTCCATCCGTCACTGTTTATACAACGCGCTTCAGAAAAAAGAAAAAAAATATCTGTGGGACCAAGGCGACTAGCGATCGGCCTGAAAAATAGTATTGGTAGTTATAGCACGGCGTCTATTACTAGAGGGAATAATGCGTACACACATGCATGCAGTGCTTCCACCCCGGGTACACACATGCATGCACTCCGTAGTAGTACAGTACATGGAGAGAAAATTGTGGACTTGATTGCGGTTACCACGCCCTAATTAATTGAGCATTAAACCAAACGCGTCTAAAGTCTCTCTGGTGGTGGAAATGCATTGAGAGATATGCATCATAATGAAGCGTGCCCTGTAAACTGTGACGGAGGGTGGAGTAGTATGAAAGTGCAAAACCAAGTACGCATACTAGTACCGCGCTTGGCTCTTCGCCCCTTCGTGAAGTCGAACAATGATGGTACTCCGCATGTTGGGTACTACAGTGTATGCCTTTGACAATCTGACACCGAATGGACTGACGCATGTCCACCGACGGTAGGTTGCATTGGTCAAAAGGCGTAAGCGAGCTTCACCTTGTCCTGCAAGCTTCTCCTCGTTTTGCGAGTTGACGGGACACACCAAAAAGTAGTGCTAGTCCATACTCCCTCCTTTCCGGTTAATATGGCTTAATCTTTTTTGCGGGTAAATGAGAGAGCTTTATTCATATATAAGCATTCTTAGGACGATCAGCCAAGACACTGGTCAATAGGAAGCCAAAAAAAAGAAGTAGGAAGCGAGGTGTTTCATCAAGCCAGCTCTCGGCCACATTCAAAGTGCAGCAAGCACGGTTCACACGAAGATGCGCCACAAGGTTTGCTGACCTGTTTACATGCTGAATAACAAAAAAAGAGGAAATATTACTGAGCGCTACTATTTGTAACAGGATATGAGCCAGAATTAAGCGAGAATTGTGGCGAGTGTTCCATGCAATCAACTTCCATTATCACATGCGAGAACCCTCGAAGAGAACCAAATGTGTTGAAGATTGCTTTATCACATTTTAAAATTATAATAAGAGTGCAGACGCTCCTCCATCCGGTTCCTAGTAGTATAGTGTAGTATGCTTCTGGCAATCTGACACCGAATTAACTGTTGCACGTCCACCGCCTGAGCGAGAGAGCTTGCATTAGTCAAAAGTTTCTTCTTGTCCTGCGAGCCACCGCGCGCAAGCTTCTCCCGTCCTGCAACCTTCTCCTCGTTCGGCAAGTTGACGGGACACAGCAAAGTAATGCTAGTCCATGCTGTCTCCTCTCCGGTTAACATTGCTTAATTTCAAACAAGATAAATACACTGTCTGTCACTGTATATTTGTAAAAATACGGTCAGTGGACTTCATAATACGCTCATTGCGCTCAATATATATATTTTGGTGTTCATACGGTCACTAGCTCACCCTGACTGAGTATGTGTGTGCATGCACGTGTAGGTTGAGCACTTGAGCATCACGTGTGTGTTCCGTCGTGTGCTCGGACATGCATGCATTAGGGCGTCGCGCGCGTTTTTGCGTCCATGTGTACGTGTGACTGTTGCATACACGTAGGGGGAGTACGTGTAGGGGCCACTAAGGAGCAGTCAAATCACACAGTAAGTTAGTCGGAAGAAGCAACCATCATTTCACTCTTGAATGACACGTACGCAATATAAAATGGTTGATATGGAGAGAAAAAGAAAACCACTATACTCCCTCCTTTCCGGTTTATAAGGCTCAATTCAAAATTCTCACCAACCAAGGTAGATGGTGAGTGGTGGAATACTTTTTGTAGTTTGCAAAAGCACCCAATTAATGCTCTTGTTTTCCTCAAAAAAGTATGTTTACCAATGCATTAATTGCAATGCATGCATGCATAAATTACATGCATTGGTCAATTTTCTCTTAGTACTTGCATGCAATGATTTAATGCACCTTGGAATCTGAACATGTGATGGAAAACAACCAAATTGAGCCTTATGAAATGGAAAAACTAAAATTTTGAGATAAGCCCTATAAACCGGAAAGGAGGGAGTATATACACTAGCAGGGTGCGTGTGAGAGACGGGTCAGGAGGTGAATGACACGTGCCCCAGGGGGTGGCTGGCCCACCTATCATACAGCCAAAGGCAGGTGCAGTAGAGGGCCGAGGAGTAGTACGAAATCCTACGCACCTACGCACGCTAACCAAGGGCTGAGTGATCACTCGAATCGCAAGATCAGTTGACTAGAAGCTACGCTAGACCCATGGAGGCGATGAGCGCGAGCATCAGCCGGCTGTGCCAGATGGTCCACGACGCCGGCCTGCGGCCCGGCAGGTAGTATTGCTTGAGGCGCCGCGAGGGGCCGCTTGGACGACAGCTTCGCATCCTTGTTCGACGAGGTCCTCGTCGGTTTCCTCGACAAGTTCACCGTCGTCAAGAAGCTTGCGGACGACTTTGACGTAAGCCTCCAGCCGACGCGCCCAGGCTCTGCGATGCCCGCCACCCTCAACGGCCACTATGGTAACAACCTCTTCGACGCACTGGTGGCCCTGCGACTGCCCGCCGTCGCGCCGGAGAATGTCCACCTCGAGGTCGCGCTCGCCGCGCAGCGCCTGGCGCAGCAAGACACCATCGACATAATCACCCATCTACGCGCAAATCGTCCACAAGGACTACTACATGCAAGAGGAGGACGATAGGACGCTGGCCTTCTTGGAGCGCAGGGCAACCTTGGACGGCACTGTTCAGAAGCACGTTGAGCTCGCCGCCAACGCCGCTGCTCCTCACACGTCGGTTGGTGACCCGGCGCACTAGGGCGTGAGGATGTCGTTGAACGTTGATGGATCCGTATGTATTTTTATCTTTCCGTCAAATCCATGTAGTAGTATATGATACTACAGTAATTATCTTACCTTTCGCATCAACTTCATAATTTTCGTACGTACTCCATGCATGAACGGCGCCAGAACCAAACTTCTCATTACTCTAGGCAAAATCGTTATTTTCTATCTATCGGTCGCGCCATGGAGCAGAACCAAATTTTACAAGTTACGAGTTCAAAAGGAAAAGCCTGCCGTGTTCGCGTCGCACCCCCACACGGTTGGTCCGGCACGCCGCTCAAGCGGGAATGCGTGCGGTGTTGCATTTTCACTTACAAGTGGGACCGCAGTTGAGCAAACCGACTATCGGCAAACCCCCACCCCGCCCACGCGCGATGGCTGAGAAAAGAGGACAGGAGGGAGAAGAGATGGCTGTGTAGCGGACTCCAAGAAAATTGGTGTCGGATGGGACTCGTGTGGGTGGCGTGTGCCGTACTGCTAGACGTGAATGCTAGTTATGGCCCATGCCACCCCACTATATCGAGCCTATATCGAGGTACGTAGAACAAATTTCCTGCAGTCCGTGCTCAGCCCTCCTCTATCTCTCTTCTCAGCCAGCCAGCGGACGCGCGGAGCCCATCGTCTGTTTGCTCACATGCGGCCCCACATGTCAGTGAAAACGCAAGAGGACCCACTGAACCTGCACATCTTTCACCTCGACGTGCTGGTGATGAAAAACAAATCCAATAAAGATCTTCGGTGGCCGCTTTTGGAGTTACTCAAGAGTAGTAAGATTCTATTTACAGTTTAACCCAAGATGCACATCTCGTGGCTTCAACTACCACTCTATTTTCTTTCATGACACGACCTGGATGCTGGATGTCCCACGTGTCGGCAAAAGGAGGAAGAACCCGACCAAATCTTCGGTTCTGCTCTCGGATTAGACTAGTTGTGCTAACTTAAAATTTTTATTGTGTACTCCCTCCGTTCCAAAATACTTGACTTCCATTTGTCCAAAAATGGATGTACCTATATACTAAGACATGTCTAGATACATATATATTTTGACAAATAGAAGGCATGTAGTATTGTGCAACGGAGGGAGTAGAATGGATGCAAGTTTTTGTATTGGGAAGAAGAGTACATCCATATATTGATAGAGCGCAATTTAGTAGATGTTCTATCACTTTTAGCTAGTATAGAATAGAGGCTAGACATGAGACTAGATGCGAGGAAGCAACGTCTACTTCTTTACACTCGAAGAAGAAAGAAGCACGCAAGATCGAGCCTCCGCAGATCAACAATGAATGCATCGAGAAGGCACTAATCCAACTTACTACAGGAGTAGTCAAAATTATCGTTGGAGTTCGTGCAAAACGGAGGTTTTGGGGTCGTGCGTTGGAGTTGGCCTTACAAGTGGGACCGCAGTTAAGGAAACCGACTATCGGCAAACCCCCACCTCGCCCGCCGCGCGATGGCTGAAGTTAGAGAAACGACGAGGTTGAAGAGATTGCTCTCGCACGGACTCCAAGAAATAATATGGTGTCAGATGGATGTCGTGGTGGTGGCGTGTGCCGTACTCCTGGACGTGAATGCTTGTTCTGGCCCATGCCACCCTACTACTCCTACTACTTACTCCTACTATATACTATACTACTAGTATATCGAGGATTCGAGGTGCTGGTTACGTACAACGAACACATTAACATATGGCTACAGTAAAAACACCCGCCCGACGCGCGAAGCATGTGAAGCTAGTACAAATAGTGTACTACTATTGTTGATTGGCCTCATCCGATAACCTGTTGCACAATGCACGTACAATTATGTATTCGGAAAATATTTTTTTGCCTCGTCGCACCACTCACTCAGAGAAGCGACTCGAAAACTGCCATCATAAATTTAGTAAGTTCATCACAGGCAATCATTGTGTAGATTGGCACGGGCACTCTTCTTTCTCTACACTGTAATCAAGGCTCTGTCACCCGACTCCAACGCCTCTCAATCCACCTACAGTCCGTCCCATTACCCGTGACTCGCTCAATGTTTTTAAAAAATGACCGTAGTATGTCTGTGTTTCCTCATACTATTAAATTATAACATAAAGGCAAATGAAGTACTCTGTGATTATGGCACAAAATACTTGCCTAGCCCGGTGTTGGAAATACTCTGATAATGCTCTATCGAAGTCTCAACGCAAAGTGGATTCTCTGGGCCGCAATGACATCCCCCGATAACAATCCGCTTATCCTGATAATAAAACCACTGAGTAGGTAGAACCTATAATAGCAAAACGATGTCTGAATAGCATTATTTTCGCGTAAGAGCCACTTAAACTGCCTGCGAAAATACTTTGTTACCAAAACCGGGCCGCCTCGTAAGTCAAAATACTAATCACTCATAGAATTTTAATGGATAAGTGGGCTGATGGATACACCAACCACAAATAATGTCTTTGGGACTCAACAGGCAAGTGTCCGTTTAAATTCTATGCTCCTAAAAATGTAGTGGGGTCAACCCGGCTATAGTCGGTGTGGATCGCCTTTCACCATCACTCTTGTGACTTAGATCTCTTTGCGCAATGAGTTCAAATTGCTACAACCGAAGAATTGAAGTGTTATCATCTTCTAGACCAGTACTCCTGTGTCCAAACTGCTATAGAGAGTCCGCCCACGAGGGAGGAACTAGAATAGTGGCCCGGGTTACTATTTCCATTATGACCTTTAAGACGGCTACCCACATTCGTACATCGAATACATATATAACCTGAAAGTCGCGCCCTGCTCAAGAGCTCGTGTCTAGTATAAGTATGGTGGCAGCTATTAAAGAGCCGCATATAATATAAGTTATGCCTGATGCTAGCTGTAGAGAGTTCTCCAACTTGGTAACCTCTTGTCTCTCTCTTTAAACTTCAGCCCTAGATACACTGTTACCTGATGAATATAAATACCGTGTTGAGTTCTATATCCCAACCACAAGAAGAAAGATCGTGTAATCTCGGATAAGGAATTAGCACAAGGTTCTCTCAAGGCCTGGAAAGCCTGAGGTATATAGGCCCTGACGCTGGTCGTGTGAGTATATTATGCAAGGACATTGATGCCGGTCTGTCAAATACCACATATGTGCGATAGTCTATTCCGAACATGTCAGACTACTAAAATACTTCCGTTCATGATTATGTCTGGTGCTTGCTTGTTCACGGGGACATCTAGAGAACCAAAAAGAAAAGGTTAAAATTAAGTTGATAACAAGGGTGAAAGAACGACAGCATAGCCAATAGAGACCCTTGCGCCTATAGAGCGTATAGCTTGATTGCGATAACCAATAGTAGTATAAAAGTCTGCCGATTTGCACCCGCGTTGGCAATAAGAAATCTAATACATGGTGATCTTTCCAGAACAACCCACCTGCATGATGAGTTAGTTGTAGTGCGATCTCGTTCTCCATAACGCCCGCTCTTACTGCGTAGTGCTGTTTCATACGTTTTGTCTGTGCCCGCAATTCCCACTCCACCCAGTTTCTCGTTGTCATTACCCAATATAACTTGCCTCACTCTTCCAGATACTAGTAGGTCATCCGGTTTAGCTACTCGTAAAACTATATCTAATTTATTGAGAGAGGTATAGCCTCCCAATTAATCCCAGTGCCTACTGACGCGTTGAGATAAACTACTCCGATTCTCACAAAGTTACCCTCGTGCGCTAGTATTAATCAGATTCTCAAGAGTTCTCGACTAAAACCATACAGGCCAAAACCAACGATCCATAGTTTTTGAGTAATAATTAATGAGACGGGTTGGGACTCGACCAAAATGAAGAAATCCTTCTTAAGAACGATAGTCACATGGAGTGATCAAGTTAAATAGATATATCAGATCTAATCACTATATAGTCCCGAAATCATGCATTAATCCTGGGCGAGACTCCAAGGTGATATCCGATGAAGATTCGATCCTAGTATATATAGTATCGTACGGTCTATTGATATCGACGACGGATTATCATATGTAGGTTCTTATGCACTGATATAGTTTCGGTAGCAGACCACGACTTCGCATGTTCGGATATGTAGTTCTTGTGAAGTAGTATACACAGCACAGTATCACATCCAAGTTTTGTCCCGATCTCGCTCGAGTATGACCTATCTGGAGCTCAAAGAAAACCCCACGAAACTCATCCCACCACTGAGCGCCCAAGCCTTGCGTGTAAGGGCGGATTGGGCATGTGGATGTGAATACTACAAAATGCTATAGATCAATTAAAATTGGTATGCCTGTCCAACCGAGAACTCTTGCGACCAGATGGACATAACTTGGACTCCAGCAGCACCCATAATCTCGCCGTAGTCTTGATCAGTGTGTGCCGACGTCTGGTGGTGCCAACGATTTGCAAGGGTGAGTACGTCCAGAGGTAGAAAGATGGGTGACATGGAGAGGGCTCTCGCGACACTCTCGTCTCTTCCTGCGTATAAGACTGATGTTTATGTCATGTTGACGTGATCGCCGTTGCTCATCAGGCTCTATACCACATGAAGGCGTCACAGACTATGGAACGAACTGATGCCTAGTGGTAACGTTGGGCAATTTCTGAATAAAGAAAAGAAGCTATGAGTGCAATTAAAAAGAAGCCTGCAAGCACTACATCTTGCACAGATTATCATATATTGTCTAATTGAAGTTTTCTATAGCGCAATCTGTCTTTCTACTTTAACTGATCAACCAAGACGGAAGGAGTAAAATACAGCGATTTTTGTCCTAAGACTTGTATAACCAGCCCCAATGGAAGACAATGAAGTGTCTACTAATAAGTATATATGGATTATCTACACTATTAATAATTTCTTAGATTCTACACTAATAAGCATGTGACCAGACTCTACACTAAAGCATATCATCGACTAGATTCCTCAAAGCATATCATTGGACTCTACACTAAGCATATCATCAAATTACTACAGTCAGTATAACATACCATTTCATGCCGATCGACTATGGTACTTGTCAGGCGGGTCACGAATGGCACCCCGACAAAGTCATCACGTGGTGGAATTATGTCCCATAGGTTGCACACCTCCTCCTCGCTCAGCCTCATTCTTTGAGCTACGATGACTTCATGAAGTGGGTTCTCACCATCTTCATCGAGTGGGTCCTCATTATCTTCATCATCTTCGCCATCTTCATCATCTTCCACCAGGTTGAGATAAATGATAGCCAGCTTGGGTCTTTCTGCTCTGAAGGAGAAGCTGATCAACTCATCACCAGTAAGACGCATGCGGGCGAGGAAACGGGCCCATCCATCTCCTCCAATCTGCGAAATATTGCGTCCTTTCTCGACCTCCATAGTGTACGCCCCCCAGGACTCAAATGTCACAGTGTCTCCTGTCAGCTTGTTGAATTTCAACCTCACATTGCATGGGACAATCTGTGTAAAAAAGCAAAATGACACAATGCAATAATGCCAACACTAAAAATAAAATAGTTGTTACATTTCATCTAATTTCTTACCGCCTGATACCTCTCCAACGTATCTATAATTTTTGATTGTCCCATGCTATTATATTATCAACCTTGGATGTTTTATGTGCATTACTATGCTATTTTATATGATTTTTGGGACTAGCCTATTAGCCTAGAGCCCAGTGCCAGTTTCTGTTTTTTTCCTTGTTTTTTGAGTATCGCAAAAAAGGAAAATCAAACGGAGTCCAATTGACCTGAAACTTCACAAAGATCATTTTTGGACCAGAAGAAGCCCACGGAGTACCGGAGGTGGGCCAGAAGCGCCCCGAGGCCACCACGAGGGTGGGGCGCGCCCTACCCCCTGGGCGCGCCCCCTGCCTTGTGGGCTCCTCGTGGCTCCCCTGACCGACTTCTTTTGCCTATATATGTCCATATACCTGAAAAACATCGGGGAGCAGAATAGATCGGGAGTTCCGCCGCCAGAAGCCTCCGTAGCCACCGAAAATCAATCTAGATCCAGTGATACGTCCATTTTGCATCATGCTTTTATATCATAATTTATTGCATTATGGACTGTTATTTCACTTTATGTCACAATACTTATGGCTATTCTCTCTTATTTTACAAGGTTTACATAAGGAGGGAGAATGCCGGCAGCTGGAATTCTGGGCTGGAAAAGGAGCAAATATTAGAGACCTATTCTGCGCAACTCCAAAAGTCCTGAAACTCCACGGAACATCTTAAAATAAATAAAGAAAAATCCTCGCCAAAGATGAAGGCCAGGGGGCCCACACCCTGCTCACGAGGGTGGGGGCGCGCCCCCCTAGGGCGCGCCCCCTACCTCGTGGGCCCCCTGGTGGCTCTCCGACGTCCATCTTCTCCTATATGAAGTCTTTCGATGAGAAAAAATAAGAAGGAACTTTTCGGGACGAGACTCCGCCGCCACGAGGCGGAACCTTGGCGGATCCAATCTAGAGCTCCGGCAGAGCTGTTCTGCCGGGGATACTTCCCTCCGGGAGGGGGAAATCATCACCATCGTCATCACCAACGCTCCTCTCATCGGGAGAGGGCAATCTCCATCAACATCTTC
>NC_053024.1:34192792-34204702 GCF_003073215.2 Triticum urartu
CTTCATGCAAAAACAGTGCCACGAGTGGTGAGCAGCAAACACAAGACCCTCTATTGAATTGCATCACAGTACTCATCCGTGTATAGAAACTGAATTTTTGAGCAATATCCATCGAGTCGAACCATGAAGGACGGCAACAAGCTTGTCGAAGATAGCGACAACACAAGCATTCCTATAACCCCAAGAGCGGTTGGGAACTCGAACAAATTGCTATCTTCCATAGACGACAGTCAGCATGATCGTATTTGAACTCACGTAGAATACCGGTGTACTCAACCTCTGGGCAGTCGTCTGAGATTTTTCAAGTGGAACCCGGTGACGAGTGTACACATTCACAAGTTCCCACTCGCAGTTGTACCCAATATAAACAACCCAATCTCCATTTGCGCCTGCCCAAGCCTTGCCCTCAAGCGATGGCATCTTAACATCATACGTATCATTATCAAGCGGCATCAACTTACACAAGGTGAGGCTTCCCTCGTCCCCGCGCCAGTCAGCAGGGTCACGCGAAGAAGATAGGGGAGATCAAACCGCTCCTGAACCCTTGGGTTCCTTGTAATGATGTTATTAGTTGAGTCGAGAATGGTCTTGAACGAACCTTGCCATGCTAGCCGAGGTGATGACATCGCACCGATCAATGAGTTCCTCCACCGCGTCATCATTCAGATCGGGGCAAGAATAACGGGGTCGTTTCCGGCTTGTTCCCTCCATGGAGAAGACGATCAAACAATGGCAGAAGGAAGGGTGAAGGCAAATGGAGGAGGGAGGAAGAGCTAGCGTGCGATAGCAGTTCCAAATCGAGAGGGAAAGGCGAAGAGTCGGTGGACGATTGCCACGGTACACGAAGAGGCGCCTGGGGAGCGACGGTTGCCACAGAGGTCACACATTGACGACAAGGGCCGAGTGAACCGCATGCAATCCCATCGCACAACACACACGTCTTGTTAAGTTGAACCATTTCTATACTCTTGTGTCAAGGCAAACATTTCATCTGAGTGAATCGCATGTTGTATATCCCACACACCTTGATCTGGCTGACCGTTTCTTTTGAGTTGCCTAATCATAAACAGTTCATCCGAGTGAACCGTATGATGTATATCGCACACACCTTCATCTGGCTGCCTGTTTCTTTTGTGTTGTCGCACACACCTTCATCTGGCTGGCCATTTCTTTTGTTCCTCCTCATCGCAAACAGTTAATTGAACTGAACCGTATGCCCTTCATCGCACATGCAACTAAAACCTGAACCGTGTTTGATGCAACCGTCATCGCAAACGTTTACATTTCTGACGGTTTTCATACAACACCGTTTGCGATTATGGCATCGCAGACGGTTTCTCGAAGGGTCTCTGATTGTAGTGTCGCATTAGCAGCATCCTACAGTAATGTTAGCTCTGCCTATGTCAACCAGGAGTGACCTTGCATCGAACCCAGGCTCTCTTGGGTCAACTGGAGCTCTCCGCTCGTTGCCAAACATGTGCCTATCATCATACCACCGGGGCGCATACGAACCACCCCTCGGAGGGGGTGTAGGCACTCGATGGTTATGGGTGTCCTAGGAACGGGGGTACCCAGACTTGCCTGCCTGCGGCCCACGAGCGTGGCTCCACCTACGGACCGGTACGGCCCAGCTTTGGCAGCAACAGCTCAAGACCCTCGCGAGGGGCCAAGCCTCGCGAGGCGGACGACACCAAGACCTCCCTGGGGGCGGCCTCGCTGGGCCAGCTCCCAAGGAGCGGAGATATCTATGCAAGGGGCACCTCGCAAGGTTCACATGACGTGAGCCGTGACGACGAAGGCCAGGAAGGCACCAGCGGGCGTAGTGTACTAGTTTCCTCTTTGGTGCTAAAGAGGCAAGCACAGGCGAGGAGTCCCGAGGCGTCAGGCAAAGGTTTCCATATCGGTGCAACAAGACCAAGACCGCAGGACGGGAGGACGGAGGTCATCGCGGAGCACATAGCAGCATCACCACTAGAGCCTTGGGCAGGCGAAGACTACTTTTGTCAGGATAGCTTGTACTAGTTGTCTCCCTTCAAAATTGGCCGTTGTGTGATCCCTTCCCGCCTACATTTGGGAAGAGGACCAGGGCCTCTATAAATAGGACTAGCCACCACCATAGGAGGCAGCTTGAATTCATCTTGGATTGGATCCATTCCACCAAGGCCATCTCACCAGCTCATAGAGCTCAAGAACACCTCTCCTCCTGAGGCTGTTCACCCACTATACCAGTTCAACCTTAGCCCTCGAGGCAATCCACCACCACCACACTGGAGTAGGCTATTACACCGCAACGGTGGCCCGAACCAATATAAATCTTTGTGTCTCATGATCTTTGGGTTTGTCGAGCTAGATCGTGGAATCATTGGGCAGGCAGGCTGGGGAGAAAGAGTCCTTCGTGCGCACACCAGAGTTCGAACCTTTCAAGGCTCTGCGGAACCCTGAATCCGACATTTGGTGCGCGAGGTAGGGGTGCGCCGAAGCTTTTCCTCCATCAATCCACGCTCCACCGCTCCACCAGTTCCATGGCTGATGCTCGTCGAGCCCGTGCTGACTGTCGAGCTGCTCTCAATGCTGGCGTCGCCTAGACAGCGCCCATCGGCGGGCCTCCCCGTCGCTCTCCATCACCCACTGCCAACGCCGCCACCGGCCCGGCGGGAAACAAGCAGTAGGCTTTGTCGCTACACCCCTCCGTGTAGCAGGACAAACGCACCGCCACACCGTCGCTGACTCCAGACGGTTCGTTGTCCCACGCTCGCCGCGGGCCTGTGGATGCGCAAGCCGCGCTGCTCATGGCGCGCGAGCTCCTGCGCTACCGCCCCGTCGACGACCTCTACGAGGACTGGCTGGACCACATCACCGAGCTCGTCAGCGCCGCTGGGGGCTCTACTGCACCATCCCTCTCGCTGCCTCGTCCGCCTCCCGCTACGGGCAACGTGGCCCATGGAGCACCTCCACCACCTCTGCGTCAAGATGTCGCCCTTGCACAAGACGCGCGGCCCCGCGGCGCGACCCACCACACAGGGCCCCCGCGCGTGAAGAAGGAAGCTACCAGGAGGTCCCTCGGCCGCAGGAAGTTGCTCCTGCACTCCCAGCACCACCACGTTGAGATTCTGCGCTGCCTGTGGTGGCGGTGCATGGGCACCAAGACCAGGCTCTGCCTCCACGACGGGCTCCAGTGACTATAGCAGGATGCCACTCCTTTACCCCCGAGCTGTTTGGCCCAGGAAGTTCAAGCCCGGCCTGCCTTCACGCTTGACGGCACCCCCGTCCCTGCTGAGTTCCTGCAGCTCTACGAGCTAAGCATCAAGGCGGCCAATGGCGATGAGAAAGTCATGGCAAACTGGTTTCCCATGGTCCTTAAGGATGGCGCACGCTCGTGGCTCCTGAACTTACCCGCGGAATCGATCTCCTCCTGGGGCGAGATGCGCGAGCATTTCGTCGCCAACTTCCAGGGCACTCCCGACCGCCCGCCAGCCGCGGGTGACCTGCGGCATATCAAGCAGCTGTCAGGGGAGACCCTACAGAAGTACATCCAGCGCTTCAGCAGCGTTCGCCTCAAGATCCCCAAGGTGACGGACGAGGCCATCATCTCCGCGTTCTTCGACGGCGCCCGTGATGTCAAGATGAACGAGGAGCTCGCCATCCACGAAGACCTATGCACGGCCCTGGAGATGTTCAACATGGCAACCAAGTGCGCAAGAGCTGAGGAGGGGTGCCTCTCCCTCCTCGAGCTTCCAGCTGCCGACCCAGAAGACAAGAAGGCCAAGGATGTGAAGCGCAAGGGAGCGGCCGTGCACGCGGCCGAACCGCAGATGAAGCGCGGCCGCGACCACCCGGAGTCATCCAAGGGCAGCCGCCTGTTCTGCGCCTTCCACAACGTACAAAGCCACAACACCAGCGATTGTCAAGAGCTCAGAGCCATCCGTGACGGGCACTTCGGTCGATGCCCCGAGCGCAACGACCGAGGCTACGACCGAGGAGGAGGACGAAGTGGGGGACGCTGGGACGATCGTAGCCCCCGCCAAGAGTGGCGCGACCAACCTCGCGTGGGCGATTGGAGGGATCAACCTCGTGAGGACCGTCCTCAGGGCAAGGCTGGACTCCCTCCACTGCCGCTGCCACCAAGGCGGAATGACGACCATCACCAGGACAAGGGGGTTGGGGGCTTCTAGGAGCCGCGCGCCATCGCCTGCATCTTGGGCGACGCTCAGGCCCCAGCCTCCCAGCGCACCTTCAAGCAGTTTGCTCGTGAGGTGAACGCGGCCCTCCCCAGGCTCGAGGCCATGCACCCACTCAGGTGGTCCAGGTGCACCATTACCTTCAGCTCGTCCGACCAGCTCAAGTGCGCGGCAATGTCAGCGCCCTCCCAATGTCACTGTATTTGAGCACAAAGTTCACTTTGGTCACTTGATTACGAAATACCCAGATTACGGTGATTAATATTACATTTCTTAACAGTGCAAGTCGCCGCGTACGTTGCATCACCGTATTTGTCCCACGTGGGATACGTTTTGACTGTTTGACCAGCCACGCAAGCGAGGCGGGGTTCTTTTGCACTGGCGAGTTGCTTTGGGGGGCTATTTTGCAAATTTCGCATCCTGGCTGCCTCTATTTTGCATAAAGCTCCTCCCCTACTCCGTTTCCTTGTAGTTGCGGTCGAGGCAGGGAGACACTTGGTTTTCCTCTTGTCGGGAGGCGCTAATCGGAGGCGGAGGTGACCGGTGACTTGTCGTCTCGTCGGGAGTGAGGCTCCAGGAGGTCGTGCCTTCGTCTTGTCGCAGGAGATCGGAAGGCAGCGTCGCGCATCTGCTCTGGCGATGGCCCTTGTTCGTCGCCCGGAATACGGACCGCCACCGCATTATGGTAAGAACCCATGAGCCTCTGCCGCAATCAGCTTTTATTCACGTGTTTGCGTTCATAGCCGATCGTCCACAGCTGTATTCGATGGATTTGAAGGTCAGATTTTATGGACAAAGGGGTTAGCGCTATGGTTTTGATAGGATTTTTTGGGGGATTTAGGTTGGGTTTTCGCTCGGTGTGGGTGGCATTGACTAGGATTTGTACTGATTTAGGGGGACTTTGTAGATACTATTTGATATGTTGAGGAGAGCTAGGGTTTGTAGTGAATTGAGTAGGGTTTGTACTAATTTGGGAGGAGTTTGTAATGAAAGCAGGCTCTTTTTGTCATAGTTGCTTCCAATGCAGGCAGTGATTTCTGTAATCTTTTAGAACATTGTCTTTTTCTATTATGAATTGATTAGTGCATATGTCAAGTTGTCATAAATTCTGATATAATTTGTTGAAGTAGTTCAAATTGAGGCACATTCAGGTACATTCAGATAAGGTTAACATTTTGGAGAGATGCATGTTTAAATTCAGATACATTCTTATGTGGTTACAATTGAGAATCAGATGTTGGAATTCAGAAACACATGTTATACCTAAGTGTTCATTTTTTAGGACAGAAACTTGTGGTCACAATCAGTTACTCTGTGAGTCAAAATGTGAGTGAAAATGTGATCTGATCAACTCCACTTATTGATTGCAGGTGATGATTATCCTATGTTTTCTGTTCAAATATGGCATGGAGGTTTTTTCATGGGCCAAGGCAGAAGCAAAAAATACTATGGAGGGCAGAGCATCTGGTTTGATAACATAGACAAGAACACATGGTCACCCCCAGATGTGGATGATCTCATAGACCAGATAAGGTATGAGAAGGAAGGAAGGATGACAGTGTACTACTGCATGCCAGGTCTTCAAGTCAACACAAATGGCACTACAAAAAAAGACACATCCATGACATTTTGGGCCGAACGAAAAAAAATTATGTCATACATATGACACTTCTATGACGATAATTGTGACAAAACCCGGTATCATCACAGATGTGGTAGGCTCCTACTTCTACGACAAAAAATCATGACAGAAAATGGGATTTTCGTCCTGGGCGGGCTGGAGACGCAGCTGCATGACATTCTTTCGGCCGTCCATGACGGAAAAAACCATGGTAGAAGCGAGGGCGAGGAAAATTTCGGGGAGTTCACGGTTACGGCGGGAGGTCGGGGGCCGAGCGATGCGCGTTTCTCTCAGACACGTACGCGCGTGTGTGCGAGGCGTTGGCTCTAACTGAACCCGAGCGAGGCGTTGGGCTATAACTGAACCCGAGCGATTGCACTGCAGGCGACGCGTTATTGAACCTGAGCGATCGATCGATGGCTGTTAACTGAACCCGATCGAGCGATTCCTTGGCTACTGCTGCTAACTGAAGCCGATCGATGGGATGAACAGTGAGCGTTGCGGGGGGTTTGGATGAACAGTGAGCGGTGGCGTTGCCTCTGGATGAACAGGACCCCGATCGATCGAGCCGGTTGGGGCTGGATGAATAGGACCCCGTGGAGGGGTGGATGAATAGGACCACCCCGTGGAGGGCGGGATGAACAGTAGACGGTGGAGGGGTGCCCATGGAGGGGTGGTTGAAGAGGACCCCGTGGTGTGGAGGGCTGGATGAACAGTAGACGGTGGAGGGGTGGTTGAACAGTAGCCGGTGGAGTAGCGCGCGGTGGAGGCTGGATGAACAGGAGCCCGTGGAGGCTGGAGGAGGTCGACGGTGGATGAACAGTAGCTCGTGGAGGCTGGAGGGGGTCGACGGTGGAGATGAACAGTATCCCGTGGAGTCCCGTTTTGCGGTACGCCACACCCCTCCCGATGAACAGGACCCCCGTTTCGACCGTAGCGCTCCAACACAAGTCCGTTTCCTCCGTTTTGCGGTACGCCACACCCCTCCGATCAACAGGACCCCCGTTTCGACCGTAGGAGGTCCGTTCCTCCGTTTTGCGGTACGCCACACCCCTCCCGATCAACAGGACCCCCGTTTCGACCGTAGGAGGTCCGTTTCCTCCGTTCGCGGTACGCCAGGCCTCGTTTCCATCGCCTCTTCCATCCAAGCCCTCCCGATGAACATGACCACGCATTCCGTTCCGACCCAGCCGCGTAGCCTCCCGATGAACACGACGCATTCCGTTGCCTCCCCATGAACACGACGACGCTGTTTCTCCGTTCCGACCCAGCCATGTACACGAGCCCTCGCCGTACGTATGCGCGAGTAGGCGTTCGAGACCCCGCCCATATGTACACATACGTGGCCGTATTTTCTTTCTTGCACCCTGGCCGCCTCTACTACGACACGTGCGTGCCTCTACATCCACCAGTATATATGTACGTACACGTTCGCGACCAGAATGACAATGCTACGTACGCTTCGACCAGGTGGGTCCCGACTGTCAGGCACTTCCTTGCTTGTGAAGATGTAGCTGGTGGGTCCCAGCATTCAGGGGGGCGAATCGTATTTTTTTTGCCCGGACGGACTTCCTTGCGTGCGAACGTGTAGCTAGTGGGTCCCAGCACTCAGGGGGAAACGGTTTTTTCGCGAAATATTGTGGCCCGTCTGGTGGGTCCCTGCTGTCAGATGGATGAATCATTATTTTCCACATAATAAGGAGGCACTTCCTTGCTGCCGCCATGGACCTAGCTGTCAGCCTCTCCACGTACAGTCACGTCCGATGGAAGTCGTTCCTTGACCACGTTGACCACGCCGCGCCGAGAGCACCAGGGCGGTGGACGACGGCGAGGCCTAGGAAGGGGACGAACGCGGAGCCGGTGAAGACGCGGCAGTGGATGCCCACGCGAGAGGAGTATGAGGGTTCACTCGTTCGGCTGCGGTGTGAGGCTGCCGTCGCCGCAGGGCCTGGCCAGCGGTGGGAATAGTAGGGGGCAGTGAGGCCTCCCCGGCAGCACAGCCGGCCATGGGAGGCAGGAGCAGGCGGCACGACCAGCGCTACTTTGGGCGGCTGGAGCAAGAAGACCAGAGGTTGAAGAAGCACTACGGCCGTTGGATGGACATCGTAAGGTCAATGGAGCTAGAATCGTGCATATTGACCAAGTTGACAAAGCCCTCCATCCCCGTCAACTTAGTAGGCCCACAAGTCAGCCTCCCACCAAGGTGGGTCCTAGCTAGCAGGGGGGTATTCATTTTTTTTGTGGTAATAAGGAGGCACTTCCGATGGGTCTGAGCTGACAGCAGGGGGAACGTTTTTTCGCGAAATACGGTGGCCCGTCGGGTTGGTCCCAGCAGTCAGGGGCAAACGTTTTTTCGTGATATACTGGTGGGCGTCCGATCGGTCCCTACTGTCAGGTGGAGGAATAATTATTTTCAGCATAATAAGGAGGCACTTCCTTCCGGCTGCCGTGGACCCAGCTGTCAGCCTCTCCACGTACAGTATTCTTCCGATGGAATTCGATCGTTGACCACATTGACCACGGCGCGCCGACAGCACCACGGCGGTGGATGATGGCGAAGCCTAGGAAGGGGACGACGCGGAGCCGGGGAAGACGCGTCAGTGGATGCCCACGCGGAGGAGTACGAGGGTTCACTGGTTCGGCTGCGTGCTCGCCGCAGAATAACAGGGGGTGTGGGTGAGTGGAGTGGGGATGGCCTGGCCAGCGGTGGGAGTAGTAGGGGGCGGTGAGACCTCCGCGCAATGCAGCCGGCCACGGAAGGCAGGAGCACGGGGCACGACCGGCGCTGGTTTGGGCGGCTGGAGCAAGAAGACCAGAGGTTGAAGAAGCACTACGGCCGTTGGATGGACATCGTACGGTCAGTCGAGCTAGAATCGTGCATATTGACTAAGTTGACAAAGCCCTTCGTCCCCGTCAACTTAGTAGGCCCACTATACTAGGTCCCAGCTAGCAGGGGGAGTATTCATTTTTTTGTGCGTAATAAGGAGGCACTTCCTTGCGTGCGAAGATATAGCTGGTGGGTCCGAGCTGTCAGCGGTGGTAACGTTTTTTTCGCGAAATATAGAGGCCGTTTTGGTGGGTCCCAGATGTCAGGTGGAGGAAACCATTATTTTGCGCGTAATAAGGAGTCATTTCCTTGCGTGCGGCCGTGGACCCAGCTGTCAGCCTCTCCACGTACAGTCCACTTCAGATGCATGTCGGTCATTGACGATGCTGACCACGCCACGCCGAGAGCACTAGGGCGGTGGACAACGGCGAGGCCTAGGAAGGGAACGACACGGAGGCAGGGAAGACTCGACCGTTGTTTTTGTTTCCCACACGGAGGGGAGTACGACTGTACGAGGGTTTACTGGTTCGTTTGCCGTCGCCGGAGAATAATAGCAGGTGTGGGTGAGTAGAGGGATGCTAGGCCAGCATGGGAGTACGGTGGGGCGGTGAGGCCTGCGCGGCAGCACAGCTGGCCGCGGGGAGGAGGGAGCAGGCAGTCCCGCCGGCGCTTGTTTGAGCGGCTGGAGCAGGAAGAGTAGAGATTGAAGAAGCACGATGGCCGTTGGATGGACATCCAACAGTATACAGGCCATCTGTGGAAAGCCTCAAATCTATGGAAAACAACATACAGCCTATCTGCCATTTTTCAAATAATTTAGAGTCCATTTGCTAATTCTTACGGGGTTTTTTGGAGCCCATATTCTTTATGTTAGCATTACAGCCCATATTGTGGCCACGGTTAAAAAATTATACGAAATTTTGCATATGTCGGTGCGGTCTGAACTGTTTTTAATCCCGAAATTTCGAGTCACATTCAGACTGATTTTAAAAATAAATGTATATCAATATAAAATCCAATAAATTGTCCACGCATAAAAATCAATGCAATTTAAAATCTCGAAATGAAAAAAAGATATTTGAAAATAATTGTCGGTTTGATGTGTTTTAAAAATGTACAGCCCATTTCTCATTACTAATAGGCCACGCTCCTCGTCTTGAAAGATTTGCAGCCCAACAGGCCAGATAAAGCGACTTACTTGACAAATCACAAAAGAACTCGGCTAGCCATTTTCAGAAAGAAAAAAAACTATTGGGCTGGTCTGTGGTAAACATAAAAGAAAAGGCTGTCTAGACAGGCCAGAGTGTCCCGCACAGCCCAGTTGACACCCTGCTTCCATCTCAAAAACAAATTAGATAAATGCCACTCCAATTATGGCGATTCATAAAAATGCCACTGCAATTTCCAAACTTTGAAAAATGCGCCTGATCGTGCAGTTTGCAAACTTTGAAAAACGCCACTCCAAGACTTCGAAAAATGCCACTAGAAATGGCATGAATGGCATTTTTCAAAGTTGGAAATTGCAGTGCATTTTCTCGGATACACCAGATTTTGGAGTGGCATTTATCAAATTAACCAAAACAAAAATAACTGGGCGAGCTGCTGGGTCCCCTGGGTGTCAGCGCCGCTCGTTGTGCAATTCTCTCGTTTATTGACTACGTTGACAATGGCATGGGACCCAGATGTCAGAAATCCACTAGGAGGAGCCATTTTTTTATTGGCTTGAAATAAGGAGGCACTTGCTTGCGTATGAGCTTGTCAGTTTCTTCAGAGGTAGGCATTTTTATTCAAAAAACTGCCACTTCGCATCTTGCGTCGCAAATAAAACTGCCAGGAGCGCATTTGTAGGCTAGCTAGTGATCGATCAGTAACTTGTAAACACTGAGCGAACAGAAATAAGTAACTGTTAATGCATCTCAATGATTCACAGATCATATACAAATATGTAGCTCCAAAAGCAAAGATCAGCCACTTCGGATCTTGCATCGCAACTAAAACTAACTAGTACGATTCCCATACATAAGATCAACATGTTAATGCATCTCAATGACTCACAGATCATATACAAATATGTAGCTCCAAAAGCAAAGATCTAGAAAAAACATGTTCTTCCTACTAACATGGATGCTTCTATTGGCCAACATTCAGTACAGACTGAAAGACAAATTTGTTTGTGAAGTCTACAATTCCTCTTGCAAACATAAGTGGTTTCACCAACAGCTGGAACCATGAGAATGAACCAGACATGATGGAGGAACATGCACTGCAATATGATTTGGTCTTCCTCGATCACACTGCGAGACTATTTTCGGAATACAAACTTTAACTTAGGCAAAATGATGTCCATTGTATAATCAGACCAAAGCAATGAAGCACCTAGTGTTGGCCAATAAATAGTACAGTACTACTTTTCTGCAGTCCATGAAGTGACTATCCAATCTTTCTGTGTCTATTTTCAAATGGCACTGCATGCAGTGACTATACTATTCTCTTGTGCAGTTCAACCAAAATTGCGGGCACTTTGTTTGTTTGCCAAATAGCATGGCAGACATCTCTGTCTGCACAAATATCAAGCAGCTAGTAAACATATACCACACCTTGTATTTTCGGTTTAAACATGTCTCTTCCGCTTAGCATCTGTCATGTTCTGCACTGGACAATCTGATACAGTTATGTTTTGCCCTGGACAATTTCATACTGAATTGATTTGCTGGTTCAGAGCAGAAATATAGCGCCTATTCTTCATCAGACCAAGGATATCCATGTTCGCAGTGATGGAAGAGGTGAAATCGATACAACCGAAATTGAGCATCCAATCATTGAATCATGTCCTGCACCTCCAATGTAGGTCCACCCTGCCAATAAATTCACATGCAAACCACTAGTATTACTATCTAATGACAGTACAAAAAGAGTAGCAAGATAGTAGCAAACCATGTACCTTCGTAATGAACAGCTCATAGTGCCACCAATTGGATATAAAGGTTTGGAAAAAAACATGCTCCTAATGTTGAACCAGTTGGACTTTTTGTGCAGTTCCACTAAAATCGAGCATCCCTGTTTGCATAGATATTGAAAGTGTGATTACTCTAAAAGTGGCACTAGTTGAAGCATAGACTCACAAATATAAGCATTCCAATTTCTTAATGGGAAAAGGTAGCAAGACTGTTTCTAACCACCTGTTTGAAGGAATAAATAAAGCAACAGCGGCTGATGTGAGGAAGGCATACATAGTTTTTTCTGGAAAAGTGAGCCATTCCTGACCTTTCCTCTTCTTTTAAGCA
>NC_053024.1:34205702-34224805 GCF_003073215.2 Triticum urartu
CAAAGAGTTACTAGAGTCAATAATCTAGTTCACATCACTATGTGATTAACACTCAATGAGTTCTGGGTTTGATCATGTTGCTTGTGAGAGAGGTTTTAGTCAACGGGTCTGAACCTTTCAGATCCGTGTGTGCTTTACAAATCTCTATGTCATCTCCTAGATGCAGCTACCACGTTCTACTTTGGAGCTATTCCAAATAACTGTTCTACTATACGAATCCAGTTTACTACTCAGAATAATCTGGATTAGTGTCAAAGTTTGCATCGGCGTAACCCTTTACGACGAACTCTTTTACCACCTCCATAATCGAGAAAATTCCTTAGTCCACTAGTTACTAAGGATATTTGACCGCTGTCCTGTGATCCATTCTTGGATCACTCTTGTACCCCTTGACTGACTCATGGCAAGGCACACTTCAGGTGCGGTACACAGCATAGCATACTGTAGAGCCTACGTCTAAAGCATAGGGGACGACCTTCGTCCTTTCTCTCTATTCTGCCGCGGTCAGGTTTCGAGTCTTACTCAATGTTCACACCTTATAACACAGCCAAGAACTCCTTCTTTGCCGATCCATTTTGAACTCCTTCAAAATCTTGTCACGGTATGTATTCATTTGAAAGTACTATTAAGCGTTTTGATCTATCCTTATAGATCTTAATGCTCAATACTCAAGTAGCCTAATCCAGGTTTTCCATTGAAAAACACTTTTCAAATAACCCTGTCATGCTTTCCAGAAATTCTACATCATTTCCTGATCAACAATATGTTCAACAACATATACTCATCAGAAATTCTATAGTGCTCCCACTCACTTCTTTGGAAATACAAGTTTCTCATAAACTTTGTATAAACCCAAAATCTTTGATCATCTCATCAAAGCGTATATTCCAACTCCGAGATGCTTACTCCAGTCCTTAGAAGGATTGCTGGAGCTTTGCATACTTATTAGCATCTTTCAGGATTGACAAAACCTTCCGGTTGTATCACATACAACCTTTCCTCAAGAAAATCGTTGAGGAAACAATGTTTTGACATCCTATCTGCAAGATTTCATAAATAATGCAGTAATCGCTAATATAATTCCAACAGACTCTTAGCATCGCTACGAGTGAGAAAGTCTCACCGTAGTCAACTCCTTGAACTTGTCGGAAAACATCTTAACGACAAGTCGAGCTTTCTTAATGGTGACTTTACCATCATTGTCCGTCTTCCTTTTAAAATCCATTTGTACTCAACAGCCTTACGACCATCGAGCCGTTCTGCCAAAGTCTACACTTTGTTTTCATACATGGATCCTCTCTCGGATTTTATGGCCTCGAGCCATTTATCGGAATCCGGGCCCACCATCGCTTCTCCATAGCTCGTAGGTTCATTGTTGTCTAGCAACATGACTTCCAAGACAGGATTACGTACCACTCTGAAGTAGTACGCATCCTTGTCATCCTACGAGGTTTGGGAGTGACTTGATCCGAAATCTCATGATCAATATCATAAGCTTCCACTTCAATTGGTGTAGGTGCCACAGGAACAACTCTTTGTGCCCTGCTATACACTAGTTGAAGTGATGGTTCAATAACCTCATCAAGTCTCCACCATCCTCCCACTCAATTCTTTCGAGAGAAACTTTTCCTCGAGAAAGGACCTGATTCTAGAAACAATCCCTTATTGCTTTCGGATCTGAGACAGGAGGTATACCCAACTGTTTTGGGTGTCCTATGAAGATGCATTTATCCGCTTTGGGTTCGAGCTTATCAGCCTGAAACTTTTTCACATAAGCGTCGCAGCCCCAAACTTTTAAGAAATGACAGCTTAGGTTTCTCTAAACCATAGTTCATACGGTGTCATCTCATCGGAATTACGTGGTGCCCTATTTAAAGTGAATGTGGTTGTCTCTAATGCCTAACCCATAAACTATCGTGGTAATTCGATAAGAGACATCATGGTATGCATCATATCCAATAGGGTGCAGTTATGATGTTCGGACACACCATCACACTATGGTGTTCCAGGCTGTATTAGTTGTGAAACAATTTCCACAATGTCTTAATTCTGTGCCAAACTCGTAATTCAGATATTCATCTCTATGATCATATCATAGATATTTTATCCTCTTGTCACGACGATCTTTCAACTTCACCCTGAAATTACTTGAACCTTTCAATAATTCAGACTCGTGATTCATCAAGTAAATATACTCAACATCTACTCAAATCATCTGTGAAGTAAGAACATAACGATATCCACTACACGCTCAGCACTCATTGGACTGCACACATCAAAATGTATTACTTCCAACAAGTTGCTTTCTAGTTCCATTTTACTGAAAACGAGGCTTTCAGTCATCTTGCCCATGTGGTATGATTTGCATGTCTCAATTGATTCAAAATCAAGTGAGTCCAAACGGTCCATTTGCATGGAGTTTCTTCATGCATATACACCAATAGACATGGTTCGCATGTCTCAAACTTTTCAAAAACGAGTGAGCCCAAAGATCCATCAACATGGAGCTTCTTCATGCGTTTTATACCGATATGACTACGTGGCAGTGCCACAAGTAGGTGGTACTATCATTACTATCTTATATCTTTTGGCATGAACATGTGTATCACTACGATCGAGATTCAATAAACCATTCATTTTAGGTGCAAGACCATTGAAGGTATTATTCAAATAAACAGAGTAACCATTATTCTCCTTAAATGAATAACCGTATTGCGATAGACATAATCCAATCATGTCTATGCTCAACGCAAACACCAATCTCGATGGTAGAGGGAGCGTGCGATGCTTGATCACATCAAGCTTGGAAAAACTTCCAACACATATCGCCAGCTCACCTTTAGCTAGTCTCCGTTTACTCCGCAGCCTTTTATTTCGAGTTTACTAACACTTAGCAACCGAACCGGTATCTAATACCATGGTGCTACTAGGAGTACTAGTAAAGTACACATTAACACAATGTATATCCAATATACTTCTATCGACCTTGCCAGCCTTCTCATCTACCAAGTATCTAGGGTAATTCTGCTCCAGTGGCTGTTCCCCTTATTACAGAAGCACTTAGTCTCGGGTTTGGGTTCAACCTTGGGTGTCGGAGTAAATAGCCATGGGTAGCCTAGCCGGCTTCCCCTGGCCCTTCTGAAAAAATTACGAGCCCGTCCGGCTCTCAAGAATCCAAGACATGGGGCCGCCTTCCCCTTGCTGGCTGTCACCCAGGCCGGCTTTCGGAAGGCGGCCCGACTTTAGCCCTCATGAAGAAAGCCATGGGAGGGCCGACTTCGAGAAGCCGGCCGCGAGGAGGCCGACTCCAAGAAGCCGGCTCCCATAAAGCGGTCGAGACCGTACCCTCAAAGTTTGCATCCACCTAGCGGCGATGAGACGGGGCGTGCTACAGTAAAGCCTGCCACCCCCAAATCCCGGAGCACGATCGGCACAGTGCGCCGTACGGGTGACCATGACCCGCCCGGCGCAACACTGTTGCCATGCCGACCCTGACGCCATCCACGACGGACTACCAGCGCGGCCCACGGGCGGTGGGTCCCTTCGGGCAGAGAGACACCCGAAGGCGGCCACACCTCCCCCAGTCGGCCCAAGAGAGAGCCGGCTCCCCGCAGCCGGCTTGCCATCTTCCTCGAAGGAGACGCCCCATTAAGGAGACAAGACGCGGTGAGGCTACAGCGATCGCCCGCCGGGCGGCGGCACTGTAGCCACGCCTACCTGACGAAGCCCACGTCACCAAGATGAGCAACAGTAACCAGCCGCCGACCAGGTCCTGGACAGTGGGGCCTGCCTGTCGACCAAGGGCGGCAGCCGGCGGGACCCACCAGTCGGCGGGCCCCAGCAGCCGGCGCAGAAGCCGGCGAGCGCAGTCACAGACGGCTGGGCCCGCGCCCAGTCGGATTACCATTGTACCCCCGGGGGGTAGGCCTATATAAACCCCCCGGGGCACCCATGCAAAGGGTTGGACCCCCAGCTAGTTTTAGACACCACACAAGGAGAAGAAGCAAGCTAGCCGTGCCCTTCTTCCTCCTCCCACCGAACAGCTCAAGGAGCATTGTGTAGCTACTTGTCCATCTAGTGATCATGCGGAGACCCCGCAGAGCAGCAGTAGGGGTGTTATCTCCACGGAGAGCCCCGAAGCTGGGTAAGATTCGCCGGCGTGCATGTCTTCGCCTCATCCCGTTTCCAGGCACCGGCGACGTCTTACTGGCTCCCACAATGATAAGCCACCCGTTGGCATATGTCGCACCTACCACCCGACATTTGGCGCCCACCGTGGGGCCAGGTGCACCGTCGTCCGGAGACCTGTTCTGGACGGGAACCCTCTTCCTCCCCAGCGAGCGTAGCCAGCCCGGCACGCCCGATGGCGCTTGCCACGACGCGCTGCAAGGCGTCACCAGCATCTGCGCGCGAGCAGCCTCGCCAATCTCCTCGACGAAACCCTCATCTCCGACGAGCTCGCCTCCGATGCGGGCACCGACCACCTCGCCAACCTCCTCGGCCAGCTCCATGTCTCCAGCGAGCCCGCTGTGGATCTGGAGTCGGTTGGCTCCACCGACCCGATGCCTGTCGACTCCGACACGGCCTCCTTCGACACCTTCCCCACCAACGTCGCGATCTACAACGACCCGCTTCCTCGGACCGACGGCCGCGATACTGTCACCACCGAAGTGATGGTCGTCGGCCACGGCGGCCCGGCCGACGAGAGCGCCCACGACGCCCCGCACGCGGCGGCCCACGACTTGTCCACCCCCCTCCCGGCTGATGCCGACGACGAAGCACTGGAGGCGCCCGCCTCGCCCTCCTCGCAGAGGGCCGGAGGCTGGCTTCCGTGAGACGCCTCACTGAGGCCTACCAGCGCGAAGCTGACCGCGCCGCCTTCGGCACGCCGGCCCCGGGCGGGCCAAGCCGGGCCGGCATTGTCAAGCAACGCGGCGCCGTCATCGCCGACATGCTGGGAGTCGACCGCCCGGTCTATGCCACTCCGCTCGAGAACTTGCGTGCCGCCCAGGCGGCCGTGGACGAGTTGGACGGCTTGGAGGCCGAAGAACTCCCCCACATGACCCGGCGCATCCAGCAACTGATTGACGCCGGCCGCACGGCGGCACGAAGCCGACGCCCGCGCGGGAAGCCCTCCCCCGCGCCGAGATCACGCGCGACGTCCCGGACACCGACTACGAGCAACGCCCGCGCGCGGCGCGAGAAAGAGCCGGCGGCCAGCCGAAGCCGGACCCGAATCTCCATCGAGCGAGACGCGGACGGCCATCCCCGAGCCATGGAATGGCGGGGCAACCCGCCTCCGCCTCGACCCCGTGGAGAGAGATATCCCACCCCGCCGCCAGTGGCGCACCGACTCTCAGCGGCCGACTAGGTCGCCGCGAAGGAGTCGGCGAGAACGACGCCCGCCATCGGATCGACCGCCTGGCGCGATCCCTGGCGCTGGAAGAAGAAGACGATGTCGGCCCGCCTTGTTTCGGCCCCCGCATCCGCGACGAGCCTTTCCCCAAAGGGTTCTCGCTCCCAAGAGACACGCCCAAGTACAACGGCTCCGTGAAGCCGGAAGATTGGTTGATCGACTACTCCACGGCGGTCAGCATAGCCAACGGCAACCGGCGCGTTGCCGTGAAGTACGTGCCCCTCATGCTGCAAGGCACGGCGCGGACCTGGCTCAACAGCCTCAAGCCTCTCAGCATCAACAGCTGGCTAGATTTCACCGAAGCTTTCATCCGCAACTTCACCAGCACCTACAAGCGGGCCCCCAAGCCCAGGCAGCTCTCCCTGTGCGTACAGGGCCCAGACGAGTCCACTCGCGACTACCTCACGCGTTGGGCCGAGCTCCGCAATTCTTGCGAGGGGGTGCACGAGGTGCAAGCCATCGAATACTTCACCTGCCGGGTGCCGAGAAGGTACCCTCCTCAAGCACAAGCTCCTCTGCGACGAGCCGACTACCCTCGACGAGCTTCTGGACATAGCAGACAAATACGCCACCGCCGACTCTTCGATGAAGACCGAGCTCCGGGTAGACGCGTCCGGGAAAGTACTCAACCCGGCGCCCAAGACGCCGGCAGGGGATTCCGGCCGACGCCCACACCCGAACGACCACAAGCGCAAGGGCCCTGCGCCGCCTCCCGCCAGTCGGCAGGTGGCCACGGTCGAAGACGCGCTGCCTGAAGGGCGACCCGCGCCCAAGAAGCCCAAGGGCGGCCGGCCGGCTTGGCAGCCGGCTTTCTCCTACGAGCAAACTCTCGACGCCCCGTGCAAATTCCATAGCGGCGCGAAGCCGTCCAACCACACAACCCGGAAGTGCCATTGGCTCACCCGAATCTCTAAAGGCGAGGGGCTCGCGCCGCCTCCGCCTGCCGGCCGCCGCCTCCGGCCGCTCGGCCCGCAGTCGGAGCCGTGCACGACGAATTCCCCGACGAGCAAGAAACCTACATCGTCTTTACAAGCCAGCTTGAAGACCGGCGCGGCAAACGCTGAGAGCACCAGGAAGTCAGCGTGGTCGCTGCCAACCCCGCTGGACATATGCATTGGTCAGAAAAACCCATCAGCTGGAGCCGGGCCGACCATCCAGAGGTGATGTCGTCCCCCGACTCTTATGCATTGGTCCTGGAAGCCACCCTCACGACGGACAGACGCTCTGCCCGCTTCTCCCACGTGCTGATAGACGGCGGGAGCAGCATCAACATCCTGTACCATGACACCCTGGAGAAGCTAAATGTCAAGATGAAGCAGCTCATGCCTACTCGGACAGTGTTTCATGGCATCGTACCCGGCCTGTCCTGCGCCCCCATTGGCAAGATCAAGATTGATGTACTCTTTGGGGACAAGGAGCATTTCCGCCGGGAAGCAATCTGGTTTGAAGTGGTGGACCTGGAGAGCCCCTACCACGCGTTGCTTGGCCGACCCGCCTTGGCCAGGTTCATGGCAGTTCCCCACTATGCATACCTCAAGATGAAGATACCAAGTTCCAAGGGCGTTATCACCGTAGCCGACGATTACAAGAAGTCTTCCGAGTGCGCTGCCGCCGGCAGCCGGCTGGCTGAGTCCCTTGTGATTGCTGAAGAGAAGAAGATGTTGGACCGGGTCGTGGCCATGGCCGGCAAGCAGCCGAACCAGTCCCCCGACCCCAAGGAGTATGATGCCCAAGGATCTTTCCAGCCGGCCAAAGAAACCAAGAAGATACCCCTTGACCCCGAGGCACCCCGAGAGGTTTGCCGTCATCGGGGCAAGCCTGAACAGCAAATAGGAAGGCGAGCTCGCCGATTTCCTCCGTGAGAATCGGGACATCTTTGCATGGTCCCCCAAGGACATGCCGGGTGTTCCGAAGGGATTCGCCGAGCACAAACTACACATCCGAAAAGACGTGAAACCAGTCAAGCAGCCCCTCCGCCGACTATCAGAAGAAAAGAGAAGGATTGTAGGGGAGGAGATAGCCCGGCTTCTGGCAGCCGGCTTCATTATGGAAGTCTTCTTTCCAGAGTGGCTTGCCAACCCGGTCCTCGTGTTAAAGAAGAACAACAAGTGGCGCATGTGTATAGACTACACAAGCCTCAACAAGGCCTGCCCTAAAGATCCCTTTGCCCTGCCGAGGATTGACCAAGTGATAGACTCCACGGCCGGATGCGAGCTGTTGAGTTTCTTGGATGCTTACTCAGGATATCACCAGATAAAGCTAGATCCGGACGACCGCCTGAAGACCGCCTTCATCACGCCATTTGGAGCCTTCTGCTACCTGACTATGACATTCGGCTTGAAATGCCGGTGCCACTTTTCAGCGTTGCATGCAGAAGTGCCTCCTCAAGCAACTCGGCAGAAACGCTCACGTCTACGTGGACGACATTGTGGTGAAGACGGAGAAGCGCGGCACCTTGCTGGAAGACCTCAAAGAAACGTTTGAGAACCTACGCCGGTTCCAAATCAAGCTCAACCCCGAGAAATGCGTGTTCGGAGTGCCAGCCGGCCAGCTCCTAGGCTTCCTGGTCTCCGAACGCGGCATCGAATGCAACCCGGTGAAGATCAAGGCCATCGAGAGAATGGCGATCCCCACCAAGCTTCGAGACATCCAAAAGTTCACCGGATGCTTGGCCTCCTTGAACCGCTTCATCAGCCGGCTCGGAGAGAAAGCTCTCCCCCTCTACCGCCTCATGAAGAAGAGCACTCACTTCGAGTGGAACGACAGGCCGACCAAGCTTTTCACGAGCTGAAGAAGATGCTGGCCACGCCGCCCGTCCTAGCGGCGCCGACTGAGAAAGAGCCCATGCTCCTTTACATTGCCGCAACCAGCCGGGTGGTCAGCACCGTCATCGTAGTCCAACGCCCAGAAGAAGGCCGAGCCCAGCCGGTCCAGAGGCCGGTGTATTATTTGAGCGAGGTGCTGTCCGCTTCAAAGCAGAACTACCCGCACTACCAGAAGATGTGTTACGGCGTGTACTTCACCGCCAAGAAGCTGAAGCCCTACTTTCAAGAGCATCCTGTCACGGTTGTATGCACCGCCCCGCTGGCCGAGATCATAGGCAGCCGGGACGCATCCGGCCGGGTGGCGAAATGGGCCATCGAGCTGGCCCCTTACACATTCTACCAGCCCCGCACCGCCATCAAGTCCCAAGCACTGGCCGACTTCCTCGTCGACTGGGCCGAGACCCAGTAACCTGCGCCGGCTCCCGACTCCACCCATTGGCGCATGCACTTCGACGGGTCCAAGATGCGCACCGGCTTGGGAGCCGGCGTCGTCCTTACCTCTCCCAAAGGCGACAAGCTCAGATACACGCTGCAGATTCACTTTGCCGCCTCCAACAATGTAGCCGAGTACGAGGCACTCATACACGGGCTCCGGCTTGCCAAGGAACTCGGCATCCGCCGGATCCTATGTTATGGCGACTCAGACTTGGTGGTTCAGCAATCATCCGGCGACTGGGACGCCAAGGACGCAAATATGGCAAGCTACCGCTTCCTGGTTCAACAACTCAGCGGATACTTTGAAGGATGCGAGTTCCTCCACGTACCGCGAGCCGACAACGAGCCAGCCGATGCCCTGGCTCGAATAGGCTCCACTCGGCAAGCAAATACCAACCGGCGTCGCTCTACAACGCCTCCTCAAGCCGTCCATCAAGCCGTCTCCAGAGTCCGATTCCATCTTCGTACCGCCTGACCCCGACGCGGCCGGGTCCGGCTCGAAGAACCAAGCAGGCGACCCCGGGACTTCAGTAGTCGGCCCTCGGGGGACTGTCGGCAACCGGCTCGGGGACTGCAGTAGCCGGCCCGGGGACTGCACCAACACAACAGCCGGCGGCCGACTCCAGCATTTCACCACCCAGCCCGCCCACCCTGGTGGCAGTAGCCACATTGGCAGTAGGAGAAGTCGCGGCTCCGTCATGGGCTCAGTCCATCCTCAACTTCCTAGTAAACCAAGATCTGCCGGCTGACGAAACAGAGGCAAGACAAGTCCAACGTCGAGCCGGAGCATACACAATCGTCAACAGAGAACTCGTCAAGCGCAGTGTCACTGGAGTCCTCCAACGGTGCGTCGAGCAAGAGAAGGGCATTGCAATCCTCAGAGACATTCACCAAGGAGAATGCGGCCACCATGCGGCTTCAAGATCACTCGTCGCCAAAGCTTTCCGCCATGGTTTCTTCTGGCCGACTGCTTTGGATGACGCCAAAGAATTAGTTAAATATTGCAAAGGGTGCCAACTCTTCAGCTCCAAGCAACACATGCCGGCTTCGGCACTCAAGACCATTCCCCTCACCTGGCCCTTCGCCGTTTGGGGACTGGACATGGTGGGCCCATTCAAGACGGCGCGCGGCGGCATGACGCATTTGCTCGTCGCCGTGGACAAATTCACCAAGTGGATTGAGGCAAAGCCGATCAAGAAGCTGAATGGGCCGACTGCTGTGACATTCATCGCAGACATAACAACTCGGTACGGCGTGCCACACAGCATCATCACCGACAATGGCACGAATTTTGCCAAAGGAGCCTTGGCACGTTTCTGCGCAGCCCAAGGTATCCGGCTGGACTTAGCGTCCGTCGCCCACCCGCAGTCAAACGGCCAGGTCGAGCGAGCCAACGGCCTCATCCTCTCCGGCATCAAGCCCCGACTGGTCGTACCACTGGAGCGTTCAGCCGGCTGTTGGCTCGATGAGCTGCCGGCTGTCCTCTGGAGTCTGCGCACTACCCCAAACAAGTCAACCGGCTTCACTCCTTCTTCCTCGTGTACTGGTGCCGAGGCGGTCATCCCAACCGACATCGAGTTCGACTCGCCTCGAGTAACCATGTACACGGAGGCGGAGGCCAAGGAAGCACGAGAAGACGGCGTCGACCTGCTGGAAGAAGGCCGGCTGTTAGCCCTCAGCCGGTCTGCCATCTACCAGCAGGGTTTGCGCCGCTACCACAGTCGGAAGGTCAGGCCAAGATCTTTCCAAGAGGGCGATCTTGTGCTCCGGCTGATCCAGCGAACAGCCGGCCAGCACAAGCTCTCGGCCCCTTGGGAGGGCCCCTTCGTCATCAGCAGAGCTTTAGGCAACGACTCCTACTACCTCTCGACGCGCAGAAGCCGAAGGCACGAAAGAGAGACGACTCCGGCAAGGAGTCGGAACGACCATGGAACGCCAACCTCCTCCGAAGATTTTACAGTTGAAATGCAGTATGTATCACGCTAACTTTTGTACTAAGTACGAGACAATAGGCCCCCCGAGGAGAGCTCGGGGACTGCCATCTTTTATCTATGAATGAAAAGTATCATGCTTATGACCTTGTCATTTCATTTACTTGTTCCGTCCGGCACCGGGTTCGACTAGTCGGCCCGGGGACTGGCCGACTGGAGTTATATTAGAAGTCCTACCCGCGGTCAGACAAGTAGTGTGCCGACACCCAGGCTTAGCTCTTGCCAAAGTCGCAGTTCGAAGAACCGGCTGTCCGGCTGGCAAGAGTCAAAAGCAGGAAAGGATGCCCACACGAAAAATGGCCAGGGACCAACGGACTAATATAACGAAAGCCGGTTTGCCGCCTACCACCGACCGACTACCAAAGTAGCCGGCCGGCCGGTTTCCATTCACTTCACTTCAAATCCAAGAAAGCTCAAGTACTTGCCTCCCCAAAGAGGGAAGGCGGCAAAGGAAAAAGCCTAAGGACAAAAAGCATACGCGAATGGAAACCAAACATGCACATAATAATATTTACATAAAAGACCTCCATGAGGCCAGCATTCAACATAGTTTGGATACACCCCCAGTGGGTGGAACTGCGAAAGCTTAATACAGATTGTTCAAAAGACAACAAGCAGGAAAAATAAGGACGGTAGGTCAAGCTGGCGGAGCGACCGACGAGCCGGGCTGGTCGGCGGAGACGGTTGTGCCGGCTGAAGGAGTGGCTGGCTGGCGAACCTCGGCTTGATCTCCGCCTCCCGCAGAGGGCGCGCTTCCACGCGCCTCGTTGCTGGAGGCACGGTCAGCCTGAGGCCGGCCGGTTGTTCCACTAGCCGGCTCGACGTTTTCACCGTCCTCTTCTTCATCATCCTCGCCCTCATCACTGGAGGCGATCTCCTCTGCCGAGTCCTCGCCCACCGCCGGGTTCAGCCCGAACCACTCCTCCGGCTGGGCAACGCCGTCATCATTGATTTCAGGTGCAAAAACGCTGATGTCGGTGCACTCGGCGATCGTCGAAGCACGCTGGGCGATAGCCGGCCGCACCTCCTCCAGCTCCGCGTCGGCCTCCAGCCGCCAAGTGCGCAGCTGGTCCAGGTTCAGCCCTGGGTACCAAGCTCGAACGAACTCCAACGCCCGCCCGGCTCCAAGACGGGCCGCCGACGCCTTCCAAGCTTCAAAGCGACCGACTGCGACCTCCAGCCAGTCGGCAGTCCGGCTTGGGGTGCGGGGGATCGTCTCGCCGGGCCAGAGGGCGGCCAACACCTGCGCCCCGGCACGTTGGAGCCGGCGAAGCATCCGGTGAGCCGGCTGCAGCCGCGCTTGGACAGCCAAGAGCTGCTCCTCAAGCGTCCGATTCGCGTCCGGCGCGATGTTGACCCCCGCCTGACGGCGCGCCTCGCGATGGGCCTCGATTTGGGCGGCGAAGGCGGAGTAGCCGGGGAAGTAGTCTGCACAAAAAAATAGGCAGCAGACAAGTCAGAAACCCAGGCGGCAAGGGGCAGGAGAGGAGCGAGGAAGGCGGCTTACCGTCGATCAAGTCCTCGATCGCCGAAGCCTTCATCCAGCTCGCCGGGTCTCAGCCCAGCTCGCCGCCTCGGTCTCAACTCTGCCTTTAGGGCGGCCTCGCTATCCTGCGCTTTCTGCAGGGCCGCCTTGTGGCCCTCCTCTTGGTCGGCCAGCTTCTTGGCCAGGCGGTCACGCTCCTGGACCAAGGCGGCGTGCTCAGCATCCTTGGTACGAAGGGCGGCCTGCGCTTCGCCGAGTTCCCTCCTCAAGTCGGCGTTGGCCCCTGAAAGCACGATAGACGAAAGAAAAAACCCAATAAGGAAAAAGTCGTCAAGGAAGATCTGACCTGACTGCTCAGCAGTCGGCCCGAATCTCGGGGACTACACCCAGTGGGTGCGCTGATGCGCCCCCATAGGAGACAGACAAGATCAAGCACTTACTTCGGCTGTTGGTCAGATCGTCGGTCTTCCGACCCAACTCTTGAGCCTGGGAGTTGAAGGCGGCAGCACGGGAGTTATGATATTCCTGGAAGTTCAGACAGGAAGCAAAAATAAGGTAGTCGTCAAGAAAGATCCGACCCGACTGCTCAGCAGTCGGCCCGAATCTCGGGGACTACACCCAGTGGGTGCGCTGACGCGCCCCCACGGAAGAAATCAAGAGACCAAAGCGGCCAAGAATGAAAGACTCACCCGGATGGCGGCCCGCGTCGACAGGAACTCCTGGGTGTACTGCTGCAGCAGGGCGGCCTGAGCTTGAAGCCGGCTCCGGACCTCTTGAGCCGCCACATTCAGCTCGCCAGTCCCCCCGCTGGGAGTCCACTCGGACGTGGCGGTGCTGGCCGCCTCCAGAGCCTCCGCCGACTGGCCGGCGCCCGCAACTCGGCGCGACTCCGGCGGAGCGGCGCCTCCCCCTGCGCGCCGACGCGTCACCGGCTGCACCTCGAAGCCGGCTCCGTCCTCCGGCTCACCCCCGGCCGGCTCCTCTGGCGCCTGACGATTGGCCGCCTTGGCCCGCTCCGGTTGGCGCTGCCGGCGGCGCTCTCCCGCGAAGACCACGAGGTCCTCCCTCCTCTCCATCAGCGGCGGGTCTTGGACGATTTCCTCCGCCAGGGGCAATGGGGTGTCAGGGGCCACGGCTCGGAGGGGAATGGCGAGCAGCGGAGGCTGGTTACGCGAACCCTCCGCCTCCGTTTCCGCGGTCGCCGCCTCCGCCTGGGCCTTGGCTGCCGCGTCGGCCTGCTCCCTCGCCGCCTGGGCGGCCGCTTTTTCCGCCGCCTCACGCTCCTCCCGCGCCTCACGGGCGTTCCGCTCCTGGCCTCCCTGAGGTCGGCGCGGGGGTCCACGCGGCGGGAGCCCGAAGACCCTCCAGTCGGCCCAACTACGGAGCCGCCCGGACCCCGCTCAAGGGAAAGCGGCGCCCTGTCCAGCGAGCGGGAAAAGGTTAGGAAGAATGTTCGAACAGGAGAGAACGATGAAAAGCATGCGACCAGGCAATCGACGACTTACGCTGAGACCGCCTGAGGCTGCTTCACCGCCTTGCGGAAGCGGGCCGCTTTCGCGGCCGCCTCATCTCGTTTGGTCGCCGCGGTGGAGGCTTTGGACTTCTTCGGCCGACTGCCGAAGAGGATTGACGCGGCCCGGCGCTTCTGTGCGCGCCGCCGGCAGCCGGCGTGGACAAGCCCGCGCCCTGATGGTCGGCCGCCGGCTGGCGACGCGGGGCGACTTCGGCTTCGGCATCATCCGGCCAGTCCTCGAAGCTGGCGGTAAGCCCTGTGCCTCCGGGCTCGGCGTCGTCCCCCACGACGGCATCTTCCATGGCGGCCGCCCCCAAATCCGGGTCATCGACGTCGTCCACCGTGCGACGGGGGCATACTGGCGTTCTATCCCTGCTACCCAGGTCGTCGGCGGAAGAAGGGGGTTCTGCTAAGAAGAACCGACCGATCAGAAGCCGGCCATCATAAAGCCGGCTACCAACAAAAAGAAGAAAGAGAGGAAAGCTTACCACGGGCGGAGGGTTGGCGCGAGAATACGGCGCCTTGCCGTATCGCCAATCCTCGGCGAGCTTGCAATTGGAGATATAATTTACCATGTATGACACCTCCGCATGAGGCATCTCCCTGGTGCTCAGCCGGCTTGGGTCGAAGCGGCCGCTCATCTGACACATCATGTGGGGCCGGCTTTGGAGAGGAAGTATCCGGCGCTCCACGAAGGCGGCCACCAAGTCGGCCCCGCTCAGGCCTTCCGACTGGATCATCACCCGAAGCCGGGAGACGGCAGCGTTCCCGGCCTGAGACAGTGACCTGGACCGGAAACTCCATGAGGGCTGCCTCCCAGCCGGCGGGCCGGCTACGTAAGCCGGCAGGTTGACGTGGTCTCCTTGCTGGGCGACGTTCTTCACGTAGAAGTACGACTTCTGCCAGATCTTCACCGACTGGATCAGGGGGATGGACGGGAACGGGTTGTTCTCGCCCGACCTCCTCATGGCGATGAAGGCCCCGCAGGGGGCGGGCACGCCTGCGATGACGGTGCCGAGTTTGCTCTAGAAGAATTCCCCCCAGAGCTCCAGCATGGGGAGCAGCCCCAAGAAACCTTCGCAGAGAGAGACGAAGGCCGACAACAGCATCACCGCATTGGGCGTGAGGTGATGCGGCTGAAGATTGTAGAACTCGAGGAAGGAGCGCGGGAATCCGCTCGCCGGAAGGCCGAAGCCGCGCAGGAAGTGCGAGCGGAAGACGATCCGCTCGCCCTCCTCCGGTGCTGGCGAGATCTCCGTCTCTGGCGCCAGGCGGACCCGCACGAGGTTGGCGTCGGGCAGGCGCCGAGTCTGGCGGAGGAACTCAACATGGTCCTCATGGACGTTGGAGCCATCCCACGAGCTCGACAGCGCCATGGGAGCAAAACGATGTGGCGGCGCGGCGGCGCTGAGACGGCGCAGGGCCCGCGGTCAGCACGCGGGTCGACCACTTTCCCGCCTGCAAGACGCAGGGCTCCCCGAAATCGGCATACACCAGCAAAGCCGGCTCTTCAGGGTAGGAAGCTGACCAAGCTTCTCGTCCCTTTGTCCGCCTTGAAGCTCGATCAGCTTCGGGGACTACTGTCGGAGTAAATAGCCATGGTAGCCTAGCCGGCTTCCCCTGGCCCTTCTGAAAAAATTACGATCCCGTGCGGCTCTCAAGAATCCAAGACATGGGGCCGCCTTCCCCTTGCTGGCTGTCACCCAGGTCGGCTTTCGGAAGGCGGCCCGACTTTAGCCCTCATGAAGAAAGTCATGGGAGGGCCGACTTCGAGAAGCCGGCCGCGAGAAGGCCGACTCCAAGAAGCCGCCTCCCACAAAGCGGTCGAGACCGTACCCTCAAATTTCGCATCCACCTAGCGGTGATGGGACGGGGCATGGCTACAATAAAGCCTGCCACCCCCGAATCCCGGAACACGCCTGGCACAGTGTGCCGTACGGAGTGGCCATGACCCGTTCGGCGCGGCACTGTTGCCATGTTGACCTTGATGTCACCCACGACGGGCCGCCAGCGCGGCCCACGGGCGGTGGGCCCCTTCGGGCAGAGAGACGCCCGAAGGCGGCCAGGCCTCCCCCAGTCGGCCCGAGACGGGGCCGGCTCCCCGCAGCCGGCTCGCTTCCCCCCTCGAAGGAGACGCCCCATTAAGGAGACAAGACGCGGTAAGGCTACAGCGATCGCCCGCCGGACGGCGGCACTGTAGCCACGCTTACCTCGACGAAGCCCTCGTCATCAGGTTGAGGCAACAGTAACCAGCCACCGACAAGACCCTTGGCAGTGGGGCCTGCCTGTTGCCAAGGAGTTGGCAGCCGGCGGGACCCACCAGCCGGCGGGCCCCAGCAGTCGGCAGAAGCCGGCGAGCGCAGTCACAGACGGCTGGGCCCCGCGCCCAGTCGGATTACCATTGTACCCCCGGGGGGTAGGCCTATATAAACCCCCCGGGGCACCCATGCAAAGGGTTGGACCCCAGCTAGTTTTAGACACCACACAAGGAGAAGAAGCAAGCTAGCCGTGCCCTTCTTCCTCCTCCCACCGAACAGCTCAAGGAGCATTGTGTAGCTACTTGTCCATCTAGTGATCATGCGGAGACCCCGCAGAGCAGCAGTAGGGGTGTTATCTCCACGGAGAGCCCCGAAGCTGGGTAAGATTCGCCGGCGTGCATGTCTTCGCCTCATCCCGTTTCCAGGCACCGGCGACGTCTTACTGGCTCCCACAATGATAAGCCACCGTTGGCATATGTCGCACTACTACCACCCGACCGCTATCCAGCATGCATCTAGAGTATTAAGTTAAAAACAGAGTAACGCCTTAAGCAAGATGACATGATGTAGAGGGATAGTTTCATGCAATATGATAAAAAACCCCATCTTGTTATCCTCGATGGCAACAATACAATACGTGCCTTGCTGCCCCTTCTGTCACTGGGAAAGGACACCGCAAGATCGAACCCAAAGCTAAAGCACTTCTCCCATGGCAAGAAAAACCAATCTAGTAGGCCAAACCAAACTGATAATTCGAAGAGACCTGCAAAGATAACCAATCATACATAATAGAATTCAGAGAAGATTCAAATATTATTCATAGATAGACTGGATCATAAACCCACAATTCATCGGTCTCAACAAACACACCGCAAAAAGAAGATTACATCGAATAGATCTCCACGAGAGAGGGGGAGAACATTGTATTGGGATCCAGAAAGAGAGAAGAAGCCGTCTAGCTACTAACTATGGACCCGTAGGTCTGAAGTAAACTACTCACACTTCATCAGAGGGGCTTGGATGATGATGTAGAAGCCCTCCGTGATCGATGCCCCCTCCGGTGGAGCTCCGGAACAGGCCCCAAGATGGGATCTCATGGATAGAGAAAGTTGCGGCGGTGGAATTAGGTTTTTGGCTCCGTTTGATATTCCTTTTCTTCGAAAACCCTAAAACAGGCAAAAACATCAATTCTGGGCTGAGCCTCCGGTTAATAGGTTAGTCCCAAAAATAATATAGAAGTGGATAATAAAGCCCAATAATGTGCAAAATAGTAGATAATATAGCATGGAGCAATCAAAAATTATAGATACATTGGAGACGTATCAGGCCCCGGCAAAGAGGACGACGGCGCCGATGAAGCAAGAGGACGCGATGCAAGGCTATTGGTCTGTTGTCGTGGATGAGAAACGTCCATCTCTACCAGTGGTCAACGTGGTATTGGTGGGCGCTCCGGCATGGTGGAGGACGACGGCGATGGATATGGTGGAGGACGGCGGCGATGGACGGGGTGGCGGACAGAGGCTGGTGTGGGGATGGGGTGTTCTAGCGCGGACGGTGTATGAATGGGAAAATGGAGGGAGAGGTATGGGGAACCATGTTTTTGGGACGGGCCTGTCTGAAATATGGGGAACCATGTGTACACAAGCGATGTATCAAGATTCAAATACCGAGTCAATCAACCAAGAATGTACAGAACTAACAGACATATAAACACTTATAGAGTATATGGATCACTAATATCAACTAACATACATAAGTCAGGCCGCTGTACTTTTTTTTGGCTACAACAGCATCCGTTTTTTAGCCAGCATCTTGGCCCTTTCCGATGCGTGCCACTTATGGTCCATCTATACTACTACTATTGCTGAATGCACATTCAGCCCGATTGGCATATTTGTAGGTCTGGCACAGCAATCCAAATGAAATGTCTCCGAGTCTTATCAATTAATACAGACTTGTGCTCAAATAAAATTACAAACCAAAAAACAAAAAAACAATTATTACATGATCTCGAAAACAAATGGTTTGATTGATTACATGAACACACAACACAAAGGTTATTCAACTATGGAAAGAACATTTCACCTATGATTTACCAAGTAGGAATTTAATTTCCTTTTTTCCTTCAGGACCTTAACAATCTGGTCAGTCTCAGCTTGCTTTGTTTTGAAACGCACCAAATATTTAATGGTTGTCTTGAGTACTGCTTGTGATTGTGTTGTTTGCTTCCTCAACATGTCAACTTCATCTCTAAGTGCAGAAGCAGAATCTCTTTCTACCACTAGTTTAGCCTCTAGAGCATCAGCAGTTGGCAATTCATAATGCATGATTGGGCCGGTGCCACTGCTGTGGGATGATGCAACTTCCATGGGGACCTCGCTCTTTGATCTTGGGCTAACCTGTTTTGCCATTAAAGTTCCGATTGGATTCAGAAAAGTTGAAGTTTGCAAAACATCTCAACTGGGAGTTATAACAGCAAACCATTTAAACAAACAAGGAATTAAAGAGTTACAACTGGGAGTTATCTCAGAAAAGTAATTATTAACATCATTGTAACCCGCTGTTGCAGCAGCAAAGCAATTAAACAAACAAGTAGATATTTAAGTTAAGGCAAACAGGTAATTCTTAACAGATAAGTATCAAACACATAGATAGGCGCAGCCTTACAATATGATTAACATGCCGTGCAATTTGCAATCAGTAGCAAACTAAATTAAGCCAAGCAACGTAATTGAACAATTTTGCAATATAAGTGGCTAACTAAAATTCCGAGAAGCATGTAACTGAACTTACGCTAGTTCTTTGTATAGGCACACTTACAACTTCTTTTTCGCTTACAAGGTTGTACGAAGGACTCCATGGCATCTGCTTGGATATGCAGTCCCAATACTTCTTTCTTCCCATCACTGCATGGGGAAGTTGAATGGTTAATCTGGTAAGATGGTGCGTCCTTGATATGTTATATGAGGAACGTGTAGTCAGACTAGTTGTAGCCAAACACATCACACTGGCTTTTACTGTATATTTCATGTGATTACTTTTGGCATATAGATATCTAAGCAATCTACAATAGGATGAAAAGACTGGCATCCTTCACATTATTAGCGAATTCAGTTCATAGAAACAAGGCAACTCAACCATTCTGTGCGTAAATCAAAAGCGCCACTGGAATATTTTTT
>NC_053024.1:34225805-34239775 GCF_003073215.2 Triticum urartu
ATTCTTATGCAAAGCAAACACATACAACGTGAGTTACTTGTTACTTACCCGAATCCGGAGCTCTCCAGGAGCGTTCGCAGATCTTCCCCGGAGTGTATCCGATGCCGCCGCATTCTATCGAGCCGAGGAGGGCAGCTCGACAGAGAAGGTGTTCTGGTCTCAGTATACTGAGGCCGGACACCCCGTGCCCCTGAGCGACCAGCTGAAGCAACTGGTCGAGCTCCACAAGGCGGCCGAACAGGCCATGAAGGGCCTCATTGTTCGGCTGTGGCCTGGAGGGGCTCTGCCTGGGAGCTATTTCGGGCTGGTGCGGCGGTTGGTGGAGGCCTGTCCAAGGCTTGAAGTCATCAAGCGCTCCGTCTGCATTGAAGGTGCCCGTAGGGCCCTTGCCCGTGCTAAGGTGCACTGGGGCAAGCTGGATGCTGAGAAGCTGGTGAAGGACGGGCCACCGCGGGGAAAGAGCATCGCAAGCCCGAGAATTACTATAAGGATGTTCTGAAGGGTGCCCGCCTTGTGGCGGATGAATGTTCTAGGGATGTAATTTTTGAGTGAAACTTGCTCGTTTTGTCCTGTGCGCTGAAAACTTGTTTATATGCGCTAAGCAATGCTGTTGGAATTTAAAATATTACCTTCTGTGCGGCTGTTTATCAATTCTGAGAGATGGCGAGTCGTCGGCTTCTGCCCCCGTGCCGCTAGTGCTGGGGTGTTCGGGGATAAACCTGAGCGCTCTTTTTCCCATGTTTGGGTCCTTCGAGGGAGGCGCTCAGCCCAACGAACAAGGCAATCGGACTATAATGCGTGAACACTCTCACTTAGCCATAGAATTCTATAATTTTAAATTTCGGCGAAGCCCCTGGTATTCGGAAGACCGAGTTCGGGGCGCTATCCACGCCTTGGCCGGACAGAGCCGGCTCCTCGCCCTAAGCGGCATAAGTCTTTAGGGACTCGAAAAACCTCTCGAACAGCGACCAGCTCTCGCTTCATCATGACAGTCAGTTTTAGCTTTCTCCACTGAGGTGCTCGACCCAGCTCAACTGGGGCACAATCGTAGTGGTTCTCCTAGTGCTACCTTAGCCGATATAGCGGAACGTAAGGCACCAAAACATAGGAGCCGGGCAAACCCAACTATTGACCCAAGACATGATTCGGAGCCGATGCATATAATGCTATAAGTTCGGGGTGCCGCACTTGTTAAAGTGTTCGGACTTCTCACACCATATTGAGGGGTACTAAAGCCCCTGGCGTATTTTGGCCGTACCAACGTGTACGGGTGCAACATGTCGTTAAGGAACATATATAAAGAAAAAAAGGTAATGCAAAAATAGACGAAAGCTATGCATTGTTTATTAAAAAGGGCTGCGATCAAAGCAGAACGATACAAATAATGCGATAAGTGGAAGGTTGGACTAGTTAACATGTCCGTTCCAGGGGCAAGCTGCGGAATAGTATGCGGAACAGGTATACTGCTCGTGATAGAGACCACCTGGGAGTTCCGTACTGCGGCGTGGCTTGTCTGCTTCCCTGGTTCTTGCATCGTTTGTGCGGCAATTGAACTGCCGAACAGGCCTTCCGAAGGATGGAGTCCTGAAAGTAAGAGAAAATTAAAAAATCGGCAGCCCCTGGTACGGTTTAAGCCGTATTTTGGGCGTGCCGTGATGGTGCCCCTCCCCCTGTACCCATGGTATCTCTAGAGCGTAGTTATGTACGCGAAGTACTGGCGTCGCCTTTTTGCGAGGGTTGGGGTTGGGGCCGCATTGCTACGCCTGCTCGGATCGTGCCAGGCGGTCTTGTTGTAGGTTACTCCGGGCGCTTGACGGTGTCCGGTCGTTTAGTGGCCGGACTGGAGAACTGCCTGGAGAGGCTGCTTTGTACTTCCGCTGCAAGGGCCGCCGTGTGCTCCTCCGTTCGGAGGGAGCGTTCGGTGTTTCCATTGACCGTAATTACTCCTCGAGGGCCTGGCATCTTGAGCTTAAGGTATGCGTAGTGCGGTACCGCATTGAACTTAGTGAATGCGTTCGCCCGAGCAGTGCGTGATAACCACTACGAAACGGGACTATGTCGAAGATTAACTCCTCGCTTCGGAAATTATCCGGAGATCCGAAGACCACTTCAAGTGTGACTGAGCCTGTACAGTTGGCCTCTACACTGGTATTACGCCTTTAAAGGTCGTTTTGGTGGGCTTAATCCTCGAGGGATCTATGCCCATTTTCCGCACTGTATCCTGGTAAAGCAGGTTCAGGCTGCTGCCGCCGTCCATAAGGACTCTAGTGAGATGAAATCCGTCAATGATTGGGTCTAGGAACCAATGCGGCGAATCCGCCATGACGGATGCTAGTGGGATGGTCCCTTCGATCAAAGGTGATCGGGCAGGAGGACCATGGGTTGAACTTTGGGGCGACTGGCTCTACCGCGTATACGTCCCTTAACGCGCGCTTCCGCTCCCTTTTGGGGACGTGGGTTGCGTATATCATGTTCACCGTCCGCACTTGTGGGGGAAAACCCTTCTGTCCACTGTTGTTCGGCGGCCGGGGCTCCTCGTCGTCATCGCTATGCAGCCCCTTGTCTTCATTTTTGGCGTTTAACTTGCCTGCCTGCTTGAACACCCAACAATCCCTGTTGGTGTGATTGGCCGGCTTTTCGGGGGTGCCATGTATCTGGCACAAGCGGTCGAGTATTCGGTCCAAACTGGACGGGCCCCTAGGATTCCTTTTGAATGGCTTTTTCCGCTGACCGGATTTAGAGCCTCTGAATCCGGCATTAACTGTCGTATCCTCAGCATTGTCGCTTAATGCGGCGCTTCTGCTTGTTGCGACGCGACCTGCCACTACTGTCCCTGGTGTCCGAATTACCAGGGTTCTTGGTCATATTGTTGCTACGAGCAAGCCAGCTGTCTTCTCCCGCGCAAAAGCGGGTCATGAGTGTCGTGAGTGCTGCCATAGATTTCGGCTTTTCCTGTCCAAGGTGCCGGGCCAGCCACTCGTCACGGATATTGTGCTTGAAGGCTGCTAGGGCCTCACGTCCGGACAGTCGACTATTTGATTTTTCTTTGTTAGGAACCGTGTCCAGAATTGCCTGGCCGATTCCTCTGGCTGCTGAATTACGTGACTTAGGTCATCGGCGTCTGGGGGTCGCACATAAGTGCCCTGGAAATTGTCGAGGAATGCGGCTTCCAGGTCCTCCCAACAACTGATTGATCCTGTTGGCAAGCTGTTAAGCCAATGCCGGGCTGGTCCTTTAAGCTTGAGTGGGAGGTATTTGATGGCGTGGAAATCATCGCCGCGGGCCATGTGGATATGAAGGAGATAATCCTCGATCCATACCGCAGGATCTGTTGTGCCATCATATGATTCGATGTTTACGGGTTTGAAACCCTCGGGGATTTGATGATCCATTATTTCGTCTGTAAAGCATAGTGGGTGTGCGGCGCCTCTGTACTGGGCGATATCATGACGTAGCTCCAATGAGCTGTGTTCGGCCCTGCCGAATTTGTGGCCGGCGTGACGGTTACCGTCTCGAGCCGTGGGGCGCCCACGCGATCCATAGATCCGATGTTTGCCTTGCCTTGTCCTCCAACATGTCTCGTAAGTCCGGCGCATATTCCCGTGCCTTGGTACGGGGTGCGGCTTGAGTGGAGGGCCGGGAGAGGCCTCTCTGTCGCGGCCACGAGGTGGCCGGTCGGCCGCATCAAGTGCTTCCTCCTCTAATCGGGGTAGCAACCTGCGCTTTGGGTAGCTCTTGGAGGGGCGTTCGAGTTTATGCTCTTCGGCCGCAAGGACTTCAGTCCATCTGTCGACTAGCAAATCTTGATCAGCTCTAAGCTGTTGCTGTTTTTTCTTGAGGCTTCTTGCCGTGGCCATAAGCCTGCGTTGAAAACGCTCTTGCTCGACGGGATCCTCTGGCACGACAATTCGTCGTCGTCGAGGCTTGCCTCGTCTTCGGAGGGAGGCATATAATTATCGTCCTCGACCTCTCTGTCTGCCGCTCTCTCATGAGGGCTGGTTTCTCCATCCTCCTGTGCTAAATCTTGCTGGAGGGGGTTTTCTTCGGCTATTCCGGAGTATTATTATCTCCCGTGCTGGAATCACCGTATTTGTTTTGGCGGGATTTTGAGCGGCGCCGCTGACGCCGGCTTAGGCTGTTTCTTGGAGGGGTCATCCTCCGCTGTTCCATCGCCATCTCCCTCTTTTGGGGTGTCCACCATGTATATGTCATATGACGAGGTGGCTTTCCAGGGCCTAGTAGGCGCTGGTTCTTCATCATCTCCTTCATCGGCGTCCATACCGTCGATGTCTTCGGAGTCGAAGTCGAGCATGTCGGTTAAGTCGTCGACAGTGGCTACAAAGTGGGTGGTGGGTGGGCTTTGAATTTCTTCATCGTCCGTACCCCAACCTTGCTGACCGTAGTCCGGCCAGGGCTCTCCTGATAAAGAGAGAGACTTCAGTGACTTCAGGATATCGCCGAAAGGCGAGTGCTGAAAGATGTCCGCGGCAGTGAACTCCATGATCGGCGCCCAATCGGATTCGATCGGCAGGGGCGCGGAGGGTTCGGAGTCCGGAGAGGAGTCCGGCTCCTTGGAGTCACGAGTCTCGCAGAGTACGGGGCTGGTGCTTCGGCTCAATCGCCGTTGGGGTCGCAGCCCCCGAGGTGGCGTCCAACCACCATCCTCGATCGGCGCAGTTGGCTCCGAATTAAGGGTGGAGCCGATGCGGGTGCGGCCTCCAGGGCACTGTTCGGCGGCAGAGCTAGATCATGCTCGTCGTGACAGTGCGGCGCGCTCGGCAGTGGCTCGAATCCGTCGAAGATCAAGTCCCCGCGGATGTCAGCCGTGTAGTTTAAACTTCCAAATCTGACCTGACGGCCAGGGGCGTAGCTTTTGATCTGCTCCAGACGGCCAAGCGAATTGGCCCGCAGTGCGAAGCCGCCGAAGACGAAGATCTGTCCGGGGAGGAAGGTCTCACCCTGGACTGCATCGCTATCGATGATCGTAGGAGCCATCGAGCCTGACGGCGACGACACAGAGGAACTCTCAATGAAAGCACCAATGTCGGTGTCAAAACCGGCGGATCTCGGGTAGGGGGTCCCGAACTGTGCGTCTAGGCCAGATGGTAACAGGAGGCAAGGGACACGAAGTTTTACCCAGGTTCGGGCCCTCTCGATGGAGGTAAAACCCTACGTCCTGCTTGATTAATATTGATGATATGGGTAGTACAAGAGTAGATCTACCACGAGATCAGAGGCTAAACCCTAGAAGCTAGCCTATGGTATGATTGTTGATGTGTATGTTGTCCTACGGACTAAAACCCTCCGGTTTATATAGACACCGGATAGGGTTAGGGTTACATAGAGTCGGTTACAATGGTAGGAGATCTACACATCCGTATCGCCAAGCTTGCCTTCCACACCAAGGAAAGTCCCTCCCGGACACAGGACGAAGTCTTCAATCTTGTAACTTCATAGTCCAGGAGTCCGGCTGAAGGTATAGTCCGGCTATCCGAACACCCCCTAATCCAGGACTCCCTCACTCGCCTTTCCCATATGGCCCATTAAGGCCCAATACGAATTCCCGTAACTCCCCGGTACTCCCGAAAATACCCGAATCACTCGGAACCTTTCCGATGTCCGAATATAGTCGTCCAATATATCGATCTTTACGTCTCGACCATTTCGAGACTCCTCGTCATGTCCGATCTCATCCGGGACTCCGAACTCCTTCGGTACATCAAAACACATAAACTCATAATATAACCGTCATCGAAACTTTAAGCGTGCGGACCCTACGGGTTCGAGAACTATGTAGACATGACCGAGACACGTCTCCGGTCAATAACCAATAGCGGAACCTAGATGCTCATATTGGCTCCTACATATTCTATGAAGATCTTTATCGGTCAAACCGCATAACAACATACGTTGTTCCCTTTGTCATCGGTATGTTACTTGCCTGAGATTCGATCGTCGGTATCTCAATACCTAGTTCAATCTCGTTACCGGCAAATCTCTTTACTCGTTCCGTAATACATCATCTCGCAACTAACTCATTAGTTGCAATGCTTGCAAGGCTTAGGTGATGTGCATTACCGAGAGGGCCCAGAGATACCTCTCCGACAATCGGAGTGACAAATCCTAATCTCAAAATACGCCAACCCAACAAGTACCTTCGGAGACACCTGTAGAGCACCTTTATAATCACCCAGTTACGTTGTGACATTTGGTAGCACATAAAGTGTTCCTCTGGTAAACGGGAGTTGCATAATCTCATAGTCATAGGAACATGTATAAGTCATGAAGAAAGCAATAGCAACAAACTAAACGATCAAGTGCTAAGCTAACGGAATGGGTCAAGTCAATCACATCATTCTCCTAATGATGTGATCCCATTAATAAAATGACAACTCATGTCTATGGTTAGGAAACATAACCATCTTTGATCAACGAGCTAGTCAAGTAGAGGCATACTAGTGACACTCTGTTTGTCTATGTATTCACACATGTATTATGTTTCCGGTTAATACAATTCTAGCGTGAATAATAAACATTTATCATGATATAAGGAAATAAATAATAACTTTATTATTGCCTCTAGGGCATATTTCCTTCAGTCTCCCACTTGAACTAGAGTCAATAATCTAGTTCACATCGCCATGTGATTTAATACCAATAGTTCACATCACCATGTGATTAACACCCATAGTTCACATCGACATGTGACCAACACCCAAAGGGTTTACTAGAGTCAATAATCTAGTTCACATCGCTATGTGATTAACACCCAAAGAGTACTAAGGTGTGCTCATGTTTTGCTTGTGAGAGAAGTTTAGTCAACGGGTCTGCCACATTCAGATCCGTATGTATTTTCCAAATTTCCATGTCAACAATGCTCTACACGGAGCTACTCTAGCTAATTGCTCCCACTTTCAATATGTATCCAGATTGAGACTTTGAGTCATCTGGATCAGTGTCAAAACTTGCATCGACGTAACCCTTTATGAAGAACCTTTTTGTCACCTCCATAATCGAGAAACATATCCTTATTCCACTAAGGATAATTTTGACCGCTGTCCAGTGATCTACTCCTAGATCACTATTTTACCCCTTGCCAAAAACAGTGTAGGATATACAATAGATCTGGTACACAACATGGCATATTGTATAGAACCTATGGCCAAGGCATAGGGAATGACTTTCATTCTCTTTCTATCTTCTGCCGTGGTCGGGCTTTGAGTCTTACTCAGTTTCACACCTTGTAACACATGTAAGAACCCTTTCTTTGACTGTTCCATTTTGAACTACTTCAAAATCTTGTCAAGGTATGTACTCATTGAAAAACTTATCAAGCGTCTTGATCTATCTCTATAGATCTTGATGCTCAATATGTAAGCAACTTCACCGAGGTCTTTCTTTGAATAACTCCTTTCAAACACTCCTTTATGCTTTGCAGAATAATTCTACATTATCTCCCATAACAATATGTCATTCAAATATACTTATCAGAAATGTTGTAGTGCTCCCACTCACTTTCTTGTAAATACAGGCTTCACCACAAGTCTGTATAAAACTATATGCTTTGATCAACTTATCAAAGTGTATATTCCAACTCCGAGGTGCTTGCACTAGTCCATAGATGGATCGCTGGAGCTTGCATATTTTGTTAGCTCCCTTTGGATCAACAAAACCTTCTGGTTGCATCATATACAACTCTTCTTCCAGAAATCCATTCAGGAATGCAGTTTTGACATCCATTTGCCAAATTTCACAATCATAAAATGCGGCAATTGCTAACATGATTCGGACAGACTTAAGCATCGCTACGGGTGAGAAGGTCTCATCGTAGTCAATCCATTGAACTTGTCGAAAACCTTTCGCAACAAGTTGAGCTTTGTAGACAGTAACATTACCGTCAGCGTCAGTCTTCTTCTTGAAGATCCATTTATTCTCAATTGCTTGCCGATCAACGGGCAAGTCAACCGAAGTCCATACTTTGTTCTCATACATGGATCCCATCTCAGATTTCATGGCTTCTAGCCATTTTGCGGAATCTAGGCTCATCATCGCTTCCTCATAGTTCGTAGGTTCGTCATGGTCAAGTAACATGAACTCCAGAATAGGATTACCGTACCACTCTGGTGCGGATCTCACTTTGGTTTACCTACGAGGTTCGGTAGTAACTTGATCTGAAGTTACATGATCATCATCATTAGCTTCCTCACTAATTGGTGTAGTAGTCATAGGAACAGATTTCTGTGATGAACTACTTTCCAATAAGGGAGCAGGTACAGTTACCTCATCAAGTTCTACTTTCCTCCCACTCACTTCTTTCGAGAGAAACCCCTTCTCTAGAAAGGATCCATTCTCAGCAATGAATATCTTGCCTTTGGATCTGTGATAGAAGGTGTACCCAACATTTTCTTTTTGGTATCCTATGAAGATGCACTTCTCCGATTTGGGTTTGAGCTTATCAGGTTGAAACTTTTTCACATAAGCATTGCAACCTCAAATTTTAAGAAACGACAGCTTAGGTTTCTTGCCAAACCATAGTTCATACGGTGTCGTCTCAATGGATTTAGATGGTGCCCTATTTAACATGAATGTAGTTGTCTCTAATGCATAACCCCAAAATGATAGTGGAAAATTGGTAAGAGACATCATAGATCGCACCATATCTAATAAAGTACGGTTACGACGTTCGGACACACCATTACACTGTGGTGTTCTAGGTGGCGTGAGTAGTGAAACTATTTCACATTGTTTTAACTGAAGGCCAAACTCGTAACTCAAATATTTTACTTCTGCAATCATATCGTAGAAACTTTTATTTTGTTACGATGATTCTCCACTTCACTCTGAAATTCTTTGAACTTTTCAAATGTTTCAGACTTGTGTTTCATCAAGTAGATATACTCATATCTGCTCAAATCATCTGTGAAGATCAGAAAATAATGATACCTGCCGCGAGCTTCAATATTCATCGGACCGCATACATCAGTATGCATGATTTCCAACAAATATGTTGCTTGCTGCATTGTTCTGGAGAACGGAGTCTTAGTCATCTTGCCCATGAGGCATGGTTCGCAAGCATCAACTGATTCATAATCAAGTGATTCCAAAAGTCCATCAGCATGGAGTTTCTTCATGCGCTTTATACCAATATGACCTAAACGGCAGTGCCACAAATAAGTTGCACTATCATTATTAACTTTGCATCTTTTGGTTTCAATATTATGAATATGTGTATCACTACGATCGAGATCCAATGAAACATTTTCATTGGGTGTGTAACCATATAAGGTTTTATTCATGTAAACAGAACAACAATTTATTCTCTTACTTAGATGAATAATCGTATTGCAATAAACATGATCAAATCATATTCATGCTCAACGCAAACACCAAATAACACTTATTTAGGTTCAACACTAATCCCGAAAGTATAGGGAGTGTGCGATGATGATCATATCAATCTTGGAACCACTTCCAACACACATCGTCACTTCACCCTTAACTAGTCTCTGTTCATTCTGCAACTCCCGTTTCGAGTTACTACTCTTAGCAACTGAACCAGTATCAAATACCGAGGGGTTGCTACGAACACTAGTAAAATACACATCAATAATCTGTATCAAATATACCTTTGTTCACTTTGCCATCCTTCTTATCCGCCAAATACTTGGGGCAGTTCCGCTTCCAGTGACCAGTCCCTTTGCAGTAGAAGCACTTAGTCTCAGGCTTAGGACCAGACTTGGGCTTCTTCATTTGAGCAGCAACTTGCTTGCCGTTCTTCTTGAAGTTCCCTTTCTTCCCCTTTGCCCTTTTCTTGAAACTAGTGGTCTTGTCTACCATCAACACTTGATATTTTTCTTGATTTCTACCTTCGTTGATTTCAGCATTACGAAGAGCTTGGGAATCGTTTCCATTATCCCTTGCATATCATAGTTCATCACGAAGTTCTACTAACTTGGTGATGGTGACTAGAGAATTCTGTCAATCACTATCTTATCTAGAAGATTAACTCCCACTTGATTCAAGCGATTGTAGTACCCGTACAATCTGAGCACATGCTCACTGCTTGAGCTATTCTCCTCCATATTTTAGCTATAGAACTTGTTGGAGACTTCATATCTCTCAACTCGGGTATTTGCTTGAAATATTAACTTCAACTCCTGGAACATCTCATATGGTCCATGACGTTCAAAACGTCTTTGAAGTCCCGATTCTAAGCCGTTTAAGCATGGTGCACTAATCTATCAAGTAGTCATCATATTGAGCTAACCAAACGTTCATAACGTCTGCATCTGCTCCTGCAATAGGTCTGTCACCTAGCGGTGCATCAAAGACATAATTCTTCTGTGCGGCAATGAGGATAATCCTCAGATCACGGATCCAATCTGCATTATTGCTACTAACATTTTCAACATAATTTTTCTCTAGGAACACAATAAACTGGGAGCAATATCGCGAGCTATTGATATACAACATAGATATGCTAATACTACCTGGACTAAGTTCATGATAAACTAAAGTTCAATTAATCATATTACTTAAGAACTCCCACTTAGACAGACATCCCTCTAATCTTCTAAGTGATCACGTGATCCATATCAACTAAACCATGTCCGATCATCACGTGAGATGGAGTAGTTTCAATGGTGAACATCACTATGTTGATCATATCTACTATATGATTCACGCTCGACCTTTCGGTCTCCGTGTTCCGAGGCCATATCTGTTATATGCTAGGCTCGTCAAGTTTAACCTGAGTATTCCGTGTGTGCAATTGTTTTGCACCCGTTGTATTTGAACGTAGAGCCTATCACACCCGATCATCATGTGGTGTCTCAGCACGAAGAACTTTCGCAACGGTGCATACTCAGGGAGAACACTTGTACCTTGATAATTAGTGAGAGATCATCTTATAAAGCTACCGTCGAACTAAGCAAAATAAGATGTATAAAAGATAAACATCACATGCAATCAAAATATGTGACATGATATGGCCATCATCATCTTGTGCCTTTGGTCTCCATCTCCAAAGCACCATCATGATTTCCATCATCATGGCATGACACCATGATCTCCATCATCTTGATCTATATCAATGTGTCGTCACATGGTTGTCTCGCCAACAATTGCTCTTGCAACTATTGCTATCGCATAGCGATAAAGTAAAGCAATTATTTGGTGCTTGCATCTTATGCAATAAAGAGATAACAATAAGGCTTTCTGCCAGTTGCCGATAACTTCAACAAAACATGTTCATCTTATACAACAACTTATATCTCATCACGTCTTGACCATATCACATCACAACATGCCTGCAAAAACAAGTTAGACGTCCTCTACTTTGTTGTTGCAAGTTTTACGTGGCTGCTACGGGCTTAGCAAGAACTGTTCTTACCTACGCATCAAAACCACAACGATAGTTTGTCAAGTTGGTGCTGTTTTAACCTTCGCAAGAACCGGGCGTAGCCACACTCGGTTCAAATAAAGTTTTAGAAACTGACACCCGCCAGCCACCTGTGTGCAAAGCACGTCGGTAGAACCAATTTCGCATAAGCGTACACGTAATGTCTGTCCGGGCCGCTTCATCCAACAATACCGCCGAACCAAAGTATGACATGCTGGTAAGCAGTATGACTTATATCACCCACAACTCACTTGTTTTCTACTCGTGCATATAACATCAATGCATAAAACTAGGCTCGGATGCCACTGTTGGGGAACGTAGTAATTTCAAAAATTTCCTACGCACACGCAAGATCATGGTGATGCATAGCAACGAGAGGGGAGAGTGTTGTCCACGTACCCTCGTAGACCATAAGCGGAAGCGTTAGCACAACGCGGTTGATGTAGTCGTACGTCTTCATGATCCGACCGATCAAGTACCGAACGTACGGCACCTCCGAGTTCAGAACATGTCCAGCCCGATGACGTCCCTCGAACTCCGATCCAGCCGAGTGTTGAGGGAGAGTTTCGTCAGCATGACGGCGTGGTGACGATGTTGATATTCTACCGACGCAGGGCTTCGCCTAAGCACTGCTACAGTATTATCGAGTTGGACTATGGTGGAGGGGGGCACCGCACACGGCTAAGAGACGATCAACTTGATCAACTTGTGTGTCTAGAGGTGCCCCTGCCCGCGTATATAAAGGAGTGGGGGAGGGGGAGGGCCGGCCCTCTCTATGGCGCGCCCTAGGGGAGTCCTACTCCCACCGGGAGTAGGATTCCCCCTTTCCTAGTAGAACTAGGAGCCCTTCCAAGTAGTAGGAGTAGGAGGGAAGGAAAGGGAAGGGAAAAGGAGAAGGAAGGAAGGGGGTGCCCCCCCTCCCTAGTCCAATTCGGACCAGCCCATGGGGAGGGGTGCGGCCACCCTTTGAGGCCTTTCTCTCCTTTCTCGTATGGCCCATTAAGGCCCAATACGAATTCCCGTAACTCTCCGGTACTCCCGAAAATATCCGAATCACTCGGAACCTTTCCGATGTCCAAATATAGTCATCCAATATATCGATCTTTACGTCTCGACCATTTTGAGACTCCTCGTCATGTCCATGATCTCATCCGGGACTCCGAACTCCTTCGGTACATTAAAACACATAAACTCATAATATAATCGTCATCGAACTTTAAGCGTGCGGACCCTACGGGTTCGAGAACTATGTAGACATGACCGAGGCACGTCTCCGGTCAATAACCAATAGCGGAACCTAGATGCTCATATTGGCTCCTACATATTCTACGAAGATCTTTATCGGTCAGACCGCATAACAACATACGTTGTTCCCTTTGTCATCGGTATGTTACTTGCCCGAGATTCGATCGTCGGTATCTCAATACCTAGTTCAATCTCGTTACCGGCAAGTCTCTTTACTCGTTCTGTAATACATCATCCCGCAACTAACTCATTAGTTGCAATGCTTGCAAGGCTTATAGTGATGTGCATTACCGAGTGGGCCCAGAGATACCTCTCCGAAAATCGGAGTGACAAATCCTAATCTCGAAATACGCCAACCCAACAAGTACCTTCGGAGACACCTGTAGAGCACCTTTATAATCACCCAGTTAGTTGTGACCGTTTGGTGGCACACAAAGTGTTCCTCCGGTAAACGGGAGTTGCATAATCTCATAGTCATAGGAACATGTATAAGTCATGAAGAAACAATAGCAACAAACTAAACGATCAATTGCTAAGCTAACAGAATGGGTCAAGTCAATAACATCATTCTCCTAATGATGTGATCCCGTTAATCAAATGACAACTCATGTCTATGGTTAGGAAACATAACCATCTTTGATCAACGAGCTAGTCAAGTAGAGGCATACTAGTGACACTCTGTTTGTCTATGTATTCACACATGTATTATGTTTCCGGTTAATACAATTCTAGCATGAATAATAAACATTTATCATGATATAAGGAAATAAATAATAACTTTATTATTGCCTCTAGGGCATATTTCCTTCAGGAAGGTGGGCCAGAAGAGTCCCGAGGCCACCACGAGGGTGGGGGGCGTGCCCTACCTCGCCCCCCTGGGCACGCCCCCTGCCTCGTGGCCACCTCGGGAACCCCCCCTGACTTGTCCCCGACTCCAACACCTCTTATATAAACCAAAACTTCCAGAAAATAACCTAGATTGGGAGTTCCGTCGCTAGAAGCCTCCGTAGCCACCGAAAACCAAACTAGACCCGTTCCGGCACCCTGCCGGAGGGGAGAATCCCTCTCCGGTGGCCATCTTCATCATCCCGGCGCTCTCCATGATGAGGAGGGAGTAGTTCACCCTTGGGGCTGAGGGTATGTACCAGTAGCTATGTGTTTGATCTCTCTCTCGTGTTGTTGAGGTGGTACGATCTTGATGTATCGCGAGCTTTGCTATTATAGTTGGATCTTATAAAAGAAAATTACAAAAAAAATGGAATTGAGTTTGCCTCATATGCTTCATCTTTTTAATATTTTTCGTGAGAATGATGGAAAGGAAAAT
>NC_053024.1:34240775-34266688 GCF_003073215.2 Triticum urartu
ATCACGGGTATATACTATATACTTTATACATGATACATGTGGTGACTAAAGACGGGTCGGCTTGAGGAGCACCCGCGAGTGGATCTTTGAGGCGGAGCGACAGGGCAGGTTCCGACCACCTAGGAGAGAGGTGGGCCTGGCCCTGGTCGGCGTTCGCGGATACTTAACACGCTTAACGAGATCTGGGTATTTGATCTGAGTCTGGCCATTTGGTCTATACGCACTAACCATCTACGCGGGAGTAGTTATGGGTATCCCGGCGTCGTGGTATCAGCCGAAGCCTTCGTGACGTCAGCGACGGAGCGGCGCGCGCTGGATTGGACTGGAATGCCACTAGGCTAGGTCTGCTTCCGGCCGCCCTCGCAACGTGCAGGTGTGCTAAGGGCGATGGGCCCAGACCCCTGGGCGCTTAGGTTTAGACCGGCGTGCTGACCTCTCTGTTGGTCTAGGTGGGGCTGCGACGTGTTGATCTTCCGAGGCCGGGCATGACCCAGGAAAGTGTGTCCGGCCAAATGGGATCGAGCGTGTTGGGGTATGTGGTGCACCCCTGCAGGGAAGTTAATCTATTCGAATAGCCGTGATCTTCGGTAACAGGACGACTTGGAGTTGTATCTTGACCTTATGACAACTAGAACCGGATACTCAATAAAACACACCCTTCCAAGTGCCAGATACAACCGGTGGTCGCTCTCTCACAGGGCGACGAGGGGAGGACCATCGGTTAGGATTATGCTATGCGATGCTACTTGGAGGACTTCAGTCTACTCCCTTCTACATGCTGCAAGACGGAGGCTGCCAGAAGCGTAGTCTTCGAAAGGATTAGCTATCCCCCTCTTATTCTGGCATTCTGCAGTTCAGTCCACCGATATGGCCCTTTACACATTTACCCATGCATATGTAGTGTAGCTTCTTGCTTGCGAGTACTTTGGATGAGTACTCACGGTTGCTTTCTCCCCCTTTTTCCCCCTTTCCTTTCTTCCTGGTTGTCGCAACCAGATGTTGGAGCCCAGGAGCCAGACGCCACCGTCGACGACGACTCCTACTACACCGGAGGTGCCTACTACTACGTGATGCCCGCTGACGACGACCAGGAGTAGTTAGGAGGATCCCAGGCAGGAGGCCTGCGCCTCTTTCGATCTGTATCCCAGTTTGTGCTAGCCTTCTTAAGGCAAACTTGTTTAACTTATGTCTGTACTCAGATATTGTTGCTTCCGCTGACTCGTCTATGATCGAGCACTTGTATTCGAGCCCTCGAGGCCCCTGGCTTGTATTATGATGCTTGTATGACTTATTTATGTTTTAGAGTTGTGTTGTGATATCTTCCCGTGAGACCCTGATCTTGATCGTACACGTTTGCGTGCATGATTAGTGTACGATTAAATCGGGGGCGTCACACATTGCTTGCAAGGATTATAGTGATGTGCATTACCGAGAGGGCCTAGAGATACCTCTCCGTTACACGGAGTGACAAATCCTAATCTCGATCTATGCCAACCCAACAAACACCTTCGGAGACACCTGTAGAGCATATTTATAATCACCCAGTTATGCTGTGACGTTTGATAGCGCACAATGTGTTCCTACGGTATTCGGGAGTTGCATAATCTCATAGTCAGAGGAACATGTATAAGTCATGAAGAAAGCAATAGCAATAAAACTTAACGATCATAATGCTAAGCTAACGGATGGGTCGTGTCCATCACATCATTCTCTAATGATGTGATCCCGTTCATCAAATGAAAACACATGTCTATGGTCAGGAAACAAAACCATCTTTGATTTACGAGCTAGTCAAGTAGAGGCATACTAGGGACAATCTGTTTTGTCTATGTATTCACACATGTACTAAGTTTCCGGTTAATACAATTCTAGCATGGATAATAAACATTTATCATGATATAAGGAAATATAAATAACAACTTTATCATTGCCTCTAGAGCATATTTCCTTCATTCTACCCTCTTTTGGTTCATGACAGCGCGGGCAACTCCGGGGGAAACCCTAGATCTTCTTGGGATCGAGCAATGGCGGTGCTTTTGCGTCGTAGTCCCTCTTCAGGGGATCGTTTTGGTGGTGCAACTACCGATGAAAATCGCGCCGGCTATGGTCATTGCGGACGATGGCAGCGTCTTAGATGTTGTTCCCTTGTCAAGGCATCATCGTTGCAGTTTGTGTCATCAGGCTCGGGATGCTCAGGGGGAAGTGCTACATCTTGAGCATGCGTTGGTTTTCCCTTGAAGAGGAAAGGGTGATGCAGCAAAGTAGTGATGACCCACCAGTATAGGGGATCTATCGTAGTCCTTTCGATAAGTAAGAGTGTCGAACCCATCGAGGAGCAGAAGGAAATGATAAGCAGTTTCCAACAAGGTATTCTCTGCAAGTACTGAAATAAGTGGTAACAGATAGTTTTGTGATAAGATAATTTGTAATGAGCAACAAGTGACAAAAGTAAATAAGGTGCAGCAAGGTGGCCCAATCCTTTTCGTAGCAAAGTACAAGCCTGGACAAACTCTTATATGATATAAAGCGCTCCTGAGGACACATGGGAATATCGTCAAGCTAGTTTTCATCACGTTCATATGATTCGCGTTTGGTACTTTGATAATTTGGTATGTGGGTGGACCGGTGCTTGGGTGTTGCCCTTACTTGGACAAGCATCCCACTTATGATTAACCTCTATTGCAAGCATCCGCAAATACAACAAAAGTATTAAGGTAAACCTAACCATAGCATGAAACATATGGATCCAAATCAGCCCCTTACGAAGCAACGCATAAACTAGGGTTTAAGCTTCTGTCACTCTAGCAACCCATCATCTACTTATTACTTCCCAATGCCTTCCTCTAGGCCCAAATAATGGTGAAGTGTCATGTAGTCGACGTTCACATAACACCACTAGAGGAGAGACAACATACATCTCATCAAAATATCGAACGAATACCAAATTCACATGACTACTAATAGCAAGACTTCTCCCATGTCCTCGGGAACAAAAGTAACTACTCACAAAGCATAGACATGTTCATAATCTGAGGGGTATTAATGTGCATATAGGATCTGAACATATGATCTTCCACCAATTAAACCAACTAGCATCAACTACAAGGAGTAATAAACACTACTACCAACCTACTAGCACCAATCCCGGACTTGGAGACAAGAATTGGATACAAGAGATAAACTAGGGTTTTGAGATGAGATGGTGCTGATGAAGATGTTGATGGAGATTGCCCTCTCCCGATGAGAGGAGCGTTGGTGATGACGATGGCGATGATTTCCACCTCCGGGAGGGAAGTTTCCCCGGCAGAACAGCCCTGCCAGAACCCTAGATTGGTTCCGCCAAGGTTCCGCCTCGTGGCGGCGGAGTTTCGTCCGAGAAGATGGCTTATGATTTTTTTTCCCATCGAAAGAGTCCATATAGCAGAAGATGGTCACCGGAGTGCCACCAGGGGGCCCACGAGGTAGGGGGTGCGCCCAGGGGTAGGGCGCGCCCCCCGCCCTTGTGGGTAGGGTGTGGCCCCCCTGGTGAAGTTCTTGCGCTCAGTATTTTTTATATATTTGGAAAACATCATCCGTGAAGTTTCAGGACTTTTGGAGCTGTGCAGAATAGGTCTCTAATATTTGCTCCTTTTCCAGCCCAGAATCCCAGCTGCCGGCATTATCCCTCTTTATGTAAACCTTGTAAAATAAGAGAGAATAGGCATAAGTATTGTGACATAATGTGTAATAACAACCCATAATGCAATAAATATTGATATAAAAGCATGATGCAAAATGGACGTATCAACTCCCCCAAGCTTAGACCTCGTTTGTCCTCAAGCGAAAGCCGAAATCGAAAAATATGTCCACATGTTTAGAGATGAAGGTGTCGATAAAAATATAATACGGACATGAGGGCATCATGACCATTCTTAGAATAGCAACTTATATAATTCTTGTCATATGATATCTTATGCTAGAGTAATAATTCAATCACAATATCAAGTATGAATCGTAAACTTCATTGAAAACTAACAAACTATAATCTCAGTCATTGAAGCAATTACAATTTATCATAACATAGGAAAGAGTCAATGTATAAGAGCTTTTCAGCAAGTCCACATACTCAACTATCATATAGTCTTTCACAATTGCTGACACTCACGCAATACTTATGGGTATGGAGCTTTAATCGGACACAGAGAAAGATAGGGGCTTATAGTTTCGCCTCCCAACGTCTTACCTCAAGGGTAATGTCAACAGTAATAGTGCATGAGAACTCACATCCAATTAGCCATATATACCAGGATCTTTCCAACATATTGTGCTTGCCAAAGGATAAAATGTAAAAAGGAACAGTGAAGATCACCATGACTCTTTTGCAGTATAGGAGATAAAAGTAAAAGATAGGCCCTTCGCAGAGGGAAGCAGAGGTTGTCATGCGCTTTTATGGTTGGATGCACAAAATCCTAATGTGAAAGAATGTCACTTTGTATTGCCACTTGTGATATGGACCTTTATTATGCAGTCTGTCGCTTTTATTACTTCCATATCACACGATTGTATAAAGCTTATTTCTACCACACCAATCAATCATACATATTTAGAGAGCAATTTTTATTGCTTGCACCGATGACAGCTTACTTGATGGATCTTACTCAACCCATAGGTAGGTATGGTGGACTCTCATGGCAAAACTGGTTTAAGGGTATTTGGAAGCACAAGTAGTATTTCTACTTGGTGCAATGAATTTGTCTAGCATGAGGGAGAGAGGCAAGCTCAACATTTTGGAGGATCCAAGACAATATAATTTATCTCAGATGTAAGAAAACATAACCCATTACGTTGTCTTCCTTGTCCAATGTCAACTCTTTAGCATGTCATATTTTAATGAGTGCTCACAATCATAAAAGATGTCCAATATAGTATATTTATATGTGAAGACCTCTCTTTCTTTATTACTTCCTATTAATTGCAACGATGACCAAAACTATGTTTGTCAACCCTCAATAACTTTTATTCATCATACTCTTTCTATGTGAGCTCATTACTCTCCATAAGAGTCACATGATCTCTTTGTTTCTTTTTATTTCTTTCTCTTTTCTTTTATTCACTTAGGATCATGGAAAAATAATCAAGCCCTTGACTCAACACTAATCTTTATTATATAGCTCACAGACTCGATTACATAGAAGGATAATAAATCAAAACTCACAACTAGATCATACTAAGAACTTTTATTCTACTAGATCAAGATATTATCAAAAGGATCGAACTTAAGAAAAACGGTAAAGATAAAAGTGATGGTGATACGATACCGGGGCACTCCCCCAAGATTGGTAGTTGCCAAGTGGAGTGCCCATACCAGATACTCAATTCTTCTTTGTTGGAGGAGACAGTGGTGATTTTGTTGATGGCGTAGGCTTGTCGTCCTTCTTCCAAGGCATAGGCTCACCATCATAGAAGGATGATCGAGTCTCCGGGATCCTCAAATCTGTAGCCAAACTTATCCTTTTGAATCTATATTCATACTCACAGTTTTGGTTTTGCAGGTCATAGATCTGAGCTTGAAGGTGCTCGATTTTCTCATGAAGCTTGAAGATGGTCTCCCCAATGTTGTTGGCATCCAACTTGTGTTTGTTGGTGAACTCTGCGATCATCATGTAGTTGGAGTTGAGTCCACGCTCCACCATCCCCTGACACTTAAAAACTTATTGCTCTATTGCTTCGAGCCTCATCTCCACGCTTCCGCCCCCCTTCGGTCCCTCAGCATCACGGATGTGCAGCAACCCATCACGCATCTCAATGGTTTGAGGGTGTCTCTGCACCTCCGCGAGGTAAGGGTTGACGACCTTCTCGAAGAACTTGTCCTTGGGAGCACTTGGAGACGTCATGATAATCTAGATCTGTCAGAAAAACAGCTCAAAACAAAGACAGGAGGTTTTTGCGTGATACGGGAGTCAAAACCCCCGGGAGGTTATATAATGAATTTTTACCGACCAAAATACGTGTCCTGTAAGAAAACGGAGTCCGGAGAGCACACGGTGCCCACGAGGTAGGGGGCGTGCCCAGGGGGTAGGGCGCTCCCTCCACCCTCGTGGAGCCCTCGTGTCCTTTCCGAACTGCTGCTTATTTTTATATTTTTCTAATTATTCCAAAACGGAGAAATATTGCCTTAAAAACTGTTTTGGAGTCGGTTTACTTACCGTACCACATACCTATTCCTTTTCGGAGTCTGAAACGTTCCGGAAAGTGTCCTTTATGTATTCCTCCAGGGTTACGGTTTCAATAACATTGGTTTCAACATTTATGGGATTACTTGAGATATAGTGTTTGATTCTTTGACCGTTCACCACCTTCGGATTTGTGCCTTCGAAGTTGTTGATTTTTATGGCACCGGAACGGTAGACCTCCTCGATAACGTAAGGACCCTCCCATTTAGAGAGAAGTTTTCCTGCAAAAAATATTAAACGAGATTTGTATAGCAATACATAATCACCTACGTTAAACTCACGCTTTTGTATCCTTTTATCATGCCACCTTTTAACCTTTTCTTTAAACAACTTGGCATTTCCGTAGGCCTGGGTTCTCCATTCATCAAGTGAGCTAATATCAAATAACCTCTTCTCACCGGCAAGTTTAAAATAATAATTAAGTTCTTTAATATCCCAATAAGCCTTGTGTTCTAGTTCGAGAGGTAAGTGACATGCTTTTCCATAGACCATTTTGTACGGAGACATACCCATAGGATTTTTATATGCAGTTCTATAGGCCCATAATGCATCATCAAGTTTCTTGGACCAATTCTTTTTGGACCTATTAACAGTCTTTTGCAAAATTAATTTGAGTTCTCTATTACTCAATTCTACTTGACCACTAGACTGAGGGTGATAAGGAGATGCAATTCTATGATTAACATCATATTTAGCAAGCATTTTACGGAAAGCACCATGAATAAAATGTGAGCCACCATCAGTCATTAAATATCTAGGGACTCCAAACCTTGGAAAAATAACTTCTTTAAGCATTTTAATAGAAGTGCTATGATCAGCACTACTAGTTGGAATAGCTTCTACCCACTTAGTAACGTAATCAACGGCAACTAAAATATGTGTATAACCATTAGAGGAAGGAAAAGGTCTTATGTGCAGTTCTATCTCCAGCATGGTGTCCTCCATAAGCTTCGAAGTGACACTTGCGTAGGATCTGTTCCTGTTCATGCTCAGGTACACAACGTCTAATAACACCATCTAATCCTTCTTTATAAAGATGTGGGTCATCCCAAAAGTAATGCCTCAAATCATAAAAGAACTTTTTCTTTTGCTGATATGTGAAACTAGGTGGTATAAACTTAGCAACAATGTAATTAGCATAGTCAGCATACCATGGAGCAGTATGTGAAGTATTTATGACATTTAATTGCTCATTAGGAAAGCTATCATCAATAGGTAGTGGGTCATCAAGCACATTTTCTAACCTACACAAGTTGTCTGCAACGGGGTTCTCAGCTCCTTTTCTATCAACAATATGTAAATCAAATTCTTGTAGTAAGAGAATCCATCTAATAAGTCTAGGTTTAGCATCTTTCTTTTCCATAAGATATTTAATAGCAGCATGATCAGTGTGAATAGTTACTTTAGAATCAACAATATAAGGTCTAAACTTATCACAGGCAAATACAACTGCTAAGAATTCTTTTCCAGTAGTAGCATAATTTCTTTGAGCATTGTCTAGAGTTTTACTAGCATATTGAATAATATTTAGTTTCTTATCAACTCTTTGTCCTAGAACAGCACCTACAGCATAATCACTAGCATCGCACATAATTTCAAAGGGTAAATTCCAATAAGGTGGCTGAACAATAGGTGCAGAGATCAATGCTTTCTTAAGTATTTCAAATGCTTCTACACAATCATTATCAAAGACAAATGGTATATCTTTTTGTAATAAATTAGTCAGAGGCCGAGAGATTTTTGAGAAGTCCTTGATGAACCTCCTATAAAAACCGGCATGACCAAGGAAACTTCTTATACCTTTGATGTCCTTGGGACATGGCATCTTTTCAATAGCATCAACCTTGGCTTTATCAACTTCAATACCTCTTTCAGAAACTTTATGCCCCAGGACAATACCTTCATTAACCATAAAGTGGCACTTTTCCCAATTCAAGACAAGATTAGTTTCTTCACATCTCTGCAAAACTCGATCAAGGTTGCTCAAGCAATCATCAAAAGAAGATCCATAGACGGAAAAGTCGTCCATGAAAACCTCACAAATCTTTTCACAAAAGTCACAGAATATAGCCATCATGCATCTTTGAAAGGTAGCAGGTGCATTACATAAACCAAAAGGCATACGTCTATAAGCAAAAGTACCAAAAAGGCATGTAAAAGTAGTCTTTGATTGATCTTTGGCTGACACAGGTATTTGAGAGAAACCAGAATAACCATCTAGAAAGCAAAAAATGTGTATGTTTGGATAATCTTTCTAGAATTTTATAGATAAAAGGTAAGGGGTAATGATCTTTTTTAGTAGCCTTATTTAATTTTCAGAAATCAATTACCATCCTATAACCAGTAATGATTCTTTGAGGAATCAATTCATATTTATCATTAGGAACAACAGTAATACCTCCCTTCTTAGGGACACAATGGACAAGACTTACCCACTTACTATCAGCAACGGGATAAATTATACCTGCCTCAAGGAGCTTTAGTATATCCTTTCATACCACTTCTTTCATTTTAGGATTCAGTCGGCGTTGATGATCACGAACTGGTTTAGCATCTTCTTCCAAATTAATTTTATGTTGACATAGAGTGGGACTAATGCCCTTAAGATCATCGAGAGTATACCCAATAGCAGCACGGTGCTTCTTCAGAGTTTTCAATAATCTCTCTTCTTCATGTTATGAAAGGTTAGCACTAATAATAATAGGGTATATCCTTTTCTCATCAAGATAAGCATATTTAAGAGTATCAGGTAACATTTTAAGCTCAAACACGGGATCACCCTTGGGTGGAGGAGGATCCCCTAGGATTTCAACAGGTAAATTGTTTTTCGGAATAGGTTCCTGTTTAAAGAATACTTCATCTAATTCCCTTCTTTCATTCATAAACATGTCATTTTCATGGTCTAGCAAATATTGTTCTAAAGGATCACTAGGAGGTACGGCAATAGAAGCAAGACCAATAATTTCATCCTTACTAGGTAATTCTTCTTCACAGTGTTGTCTACTAAATTTAGAAAAATTAAATTCATGAGTCATATCATCTAAACCGACAGTAACAACATCCCTTTTGCAATCTATGGTAGCATTAACAGTATTTAAGAAGGGTCTACCAAATATAATGGGACAAAAACTATCTTGTGGGGAACCAAGAACAAGAAAATCAGCAGGATATTTAGTTTTCCCACACAAGACTTCAACATCTCTAACAATTCCCATTGGTGAAATAGTATCTCTATTAGCAAGTTTAATTGTGACATCAATATCTTCTAACTCAGCGGGTGCAATGTCATGCATAATTTCTTTGTATAAGTCAATAGGTATTGCACTAGCACTAGCACCCATATCACACAAGCCATGATAACAATGATCTCCTATTTTAACAGAAATAACAAGCATGCCTACCACAGGTCTAGGTTTATCTGTATCACAGGGTTTAGCAATTCTAGCAGTTTCATTACAGAAATAAATAACATGCCCATCTATATTATCAGACAAGAGATCTTTAACAATAGCAATATTAGGTTCAAATTTAACTTGCTCAGGAGGTGTATATGTTTTAATATTGCTTTTACGAACCACAGTTGAAGCTTTAGCATGATCCTTTATCCTAACAGGGAAAGGTGGTTTCTTAACATAAGAAGTAGGAACAATAGGATCATTATAAGTAATAGTCTTTTCTTCAACTTTAATAGGTGCAGCTATTTTTACTTCTATGGGAGGATGATATTTAAACCACTTCTCCTTGGGGAGATCAACATAAGCAGCAAAAGATTCACAGAAAGAAGCTACTATCTCAGAGTCAAGTCCATATTTAGTGCTAAATTTACGAAAAATATCGGAATCCATAAAAGATTTAACACAATCAAAACTAGGTGTCATACCTGACTCCTAACCATTGTCGGGGTCCCAATCTTCGGAGTTGCGTTTAATTCTTTCCAATAAATCCCATTTGAATTCAGTAGTTTTCATCATAAAAGAGCCAGCACAAGAAGTATCAAGCATGGTGCGATTGTTACCAGAAAGCCGAGCATAAATTTTTTGAATAATCATTTCTCTTGAGAGCTCATGATTGGGGCATGAATATAACATTGATTTAATCCTACCCCAAGCTTGAGAGATGCTTTCTCCTTCGCGAGGCCAAAAATTATATATATAATTGCGATCACGATGAACAAGATTCATAGGATAAAACTTTTGATGAAAATCCAATCAATCGTTTGTAGTTCCAAGACTCCATATCATCACATAGCCTATACCATGTCGATGCATCTCCCCTCAAAGATAAAGGGAAGACCTTCTTCTTAACAACATCTCCGGGTACACCTGCAAGCTTAAATAATTCACAAACTTCATCCACATATATTAGATGCTCATTAGGATGTTTTGTTCAATCTCCTAAAAAAGGATTAGCTGGCAGTTTTTCTACCATACCCAAAGGAATTTCAAAGCAAGCATTTTCATTTTCAGTAGGTTGAGGAGCAACTCTTTGCTCTACTGGTCGGGGTGAAGATACCCCGAACAAGCCCCTCAGAGGATTACTTTCCATAGTAACAAGTGACAGTAAATTTCAGCACACTATATAAATTTTTCCTTATCAAATTCCACCTACCAAAGGGGCTTCACTCCCCGGCAACGGCGCCAGAAAAGAGTCTTGATGACCCACAAGTATAGGGGATCTATCGTAGTCCTTTCGATAAGTAAGAGTGTCGAACCCAACAAGGAGCAGAAGGAAATGATAAGCGGTTTCCAGCAAGGTATTCTCTGCAAGTACTGAAATAAGTGGTAACAGATAGTTTTGTGATAAGATAATTTGTAATGAGCAACAAGTGACAAAAGTAAATAAGGTGCAGCAAGGTGGCCCAATCCTTTTCGTAGCAAAGGACAAGCCTGGACAAACTCTTATATGATGTAAAGCGCTCCCGAGGACACATGGGAATATCGTCAAGCTAGTTTTCATCACGTTCATATGATTCGCGTTCGGTACTTTGATAATTTGGTATGTGGGTGGACCGGTGCTTGGGTGTTGCCCTTACTTGGACAAGCATCCCACTTATGATTAACCTATATTGCAAGCATCCGCAAATAAAACAAAAGTATTAACGTAAACCTAACCATAGCATGAAACATATGGATTCAAATCAGCCCCTTATGAAGCAACGCATAAACTAGGGTTTAAGCTTCTGTCACTCTAGCAACCCATCATCTACTTATTACTTCCCAATGCCTTCCACTAGGCCCAAATAATGGTGAAGTGTCATGTAGTCGACGTTCACATAACACCACTAGAGGAGAGACAACATACATCTCATCAAAATATCGAACGGATACCAAATTCACATGACTACTAATAGCAAGACTTCTCCCATGTCCTCAGGAACAAAAGTAACTACTCACAAAGCTTAAACATGTTCATAATCAGAGGGGTATTAATGTGCATATAGGATCTGAACATATGATCTTCCACCAATTAAACCAACAAGCGTCAACTACAAGGAGTAATTAACACTACTAGCAACCTACTAGCACCAATCCTGAACTTGGAGACAAGAATTGGATATAAGAGATAAACTAGGGTTTTGAGATGAGATGGTGCTGATGAAGATGTTGATGGAGATTGCCCTCTCCTGATGAGAGGAGCGTTGATGATGATGATGACGATGTCGATGATTTCCCCCTCCGGGAGGGAAGTTTCCCCGGCAGAACAGCCCCGCCAGAACCCTAGATTGGTTCCGCCAAGGTTTCGCCTCGTGGCAGCGGAGTTTCGTCCGAGAAGATGGCATATGATTTTTTTTCCATCGAAAGAGTCCATATAGCAGAAGATGGTCACCGGAGGGCCACCAAGGGGCCCACGAGGTAGGGGGCGCGCCCAAGGGGGTAGGGCGCGCCCCCCCACCCTCGTGGGCAGGGTGTGGCCCCTCGGTGAAGTTCTTGCGCTCAGTATTTTTACATATATTTGGAAAACATCATCCGTGAAGTTTCAGGACTTTTGGAGCTGTGCAAAATAGGTCTCTAATATTTGCTCCTTTTCCAGCCCAACTCCCAACTGCCGGCATTCTGCCTCTTTATGTAAACCTTGTAAAATAAGAGAGAATAGGCATAAGTATTGTGACATAATGTGTAATAACAGCCCATAATGCAATAAATATTGATATAAAAGCATGATGCAAAATGGACGTATCAAGTAGCGTAAGTATTTCCCTCAGTTTTTGAGAAACAAGGTATCAATCCAGTAGGAGACTACACGCAAGTCGCCTAGTACCTGCACAAACAAATAAGAACCTTGCAACCAACACGATAAAGGGGTTGTCAATCCCTTCACGACCACTTGCAAAAGTGAGATCTGATAAATATAATAAGATAAATAGTTTTGGTATTTTTGTTGTATAGATTGCAAAGTAAAGATTGCAAAATGAATAGTAACCTATAATTGTAGATCGGAAACTTATATGATGTAAAGTAGACCCGGGGGCCATAGGTTTCACTAGTGGCTTCTCTCAAGATAGCATATATTACGGTGGGTGAACAAATTAGTGTCGAGCCATTGATAGAAAAGTGCATAGTATGAGAATATCTAGGCATGATCATGAACATAGGCATCACGTTCGTGTCAAGTACACCAAAACGATTCTGCATCTACTACTATTACTCCACACATCGACCACTATCCAGCATGCATCTAGAGTATTAAGTTCATAAGAACAGAGTAACGCATTAGGCAAGGTGACATGATGTAGAGGGATAAACTCAAGCAATATGATATAAACCCCATTTTTTTATCCTCAATGGCAACAATACAATACGTGTCGGTTCCCTTTCTGTCACTGGGATCGAGCATCGCAAGATTGAACCCAAAGCTAAGCACTTCTCCCATTGCAAGAAAGATCAATCTAGTAGGCCAAACCAAACTGATAATTCGAAGAGACTGGCAAAGATATCAAATCATGCATATAATAATTCAGAGAAGAATCAAATATTGTTCAAAGATAATCTTGATCATAAACCTACAATTCATCGGATCTCGGCAAACACACGACAAAAAGAATTACATCGAATAGACCTCCAAGAACATCGAGGAGAACTTTGTATTGAGAACCAAAGAGAGAGAGAGGAAGCCATCTAGCTAATAACTATGGACCCGAAGGTCTGTGGTAAACTACTCACACATCATTGGAGAGGCTATGGTGTTGATGTAGAAGCCCTCCCTGATCGAATCCCCCTCCGGCAGATCGCCGAAAAAGGTCCCCAGATGGGATCTCATGGGTACAAAAGGTTGTGGCGGTGGAAAAGTGGGTTCATGGCTCCCCTGGATGTTTTCAGGGTATAAGAGGTATATATAGGCGAAGGAAGTAGGTCGGTAGAGCTACGAGGGGCCCACGAGAGTGGGGGCGCGCCGCCTCGTTGCTTCCTTGACCTCCACTCCAAGTCTCCTGGATTGCGTTTTTTCCAAAAAAGATCCTCGCGGAGGTTTCATTCCATTTGGATCCCATTTGATATTCCTTTTCTGCAAAACACTGAAATAGGCAAAAAACAGCAATTGGCACTGGGCCTCCGATTAATAGGTTACTCCCAAAAATAATATAAAAGTGCATATTAAGGCCAATTAAACATCCGAAACTGATAATACAATAGCATGGAACAATCAAAAATTATAGATACATTGGAGACATATCAGTGCTTTTTTATCAATTGCTCGGCAGTAATTTGTTCACCCACCATAATATATGCTATCTTGAGAGAAGCCACTAGTGAAACCTATGGCCCCCGGGTCTACTTTACATCATATAAGTTTCCGATCTATAATTCTAGTTTACTATTTATTTTGCAATCTTTACTTTTGTGATAAATATGTAAATAACATCTATCATGATATAAGGAAATTCTAGCATGAATAATAAACATTTATCATGATATAAGGAAATGTAAATAACATTTTTATTATAGCCTCTAGGGCATATTTCCTTCAGTCTCCCACTTGCACTAGAGTCAATAATCTAGATTACACTGTAATGATTCTAACACCCATGGAGTCTTGGTGCTGAACATGTTTTGCTCGTGAGAGAAGCTTAATCAACGGCTCTGCAACATTCAGATCCGTATGTATCTTGCAAATCTCTATGTCTCCCTCCTTGACATGATCGCGGATGGAATTAAAGTGTCTCTTGATGTGCTTGGTTCTCTTGTGAAATCTGGATTCCTTTGCCAAGGCAATTGCACCAGTATTGTCACAAAAAAATTCATTGGACCCGATGCATTAGGTATGAAACCTAGATCGGATATGAACTCCTTCTTCCAGACTCCTTCATTTGCTGCTTCCGAAGCAGCTATGTACTCCGCTTCACAAGTAGATCCCTCCATGACGCTCTGCTTGGAACTGCACCAACTGACAGCTCCACCATTCAATAAAAATACGTGTCCGGTTTGTGATTTAGAATCATCCGGATTAGTGTCAAATCTCGCATCGACGTAACCGTTTAAGACAAGCTCTTTGTCACCTCCATAAACAAGAAATATATCCTAAGTCCTTTTCAGGTATTTCAGGATGTTCTTGACTGCTGCCAAGTGATCCACTCCTGGATTACTTTGGTACCTCCCTGCTAAACTAATAGCAAGCCACACATCAAGTCTGGTACACAACATTGCATACATGATAGAACCTATGGCTGAAGCATAGGGAATGACTTTCATTTTCTCTCTATCTTCTGCATTTGTCGGGCATTGACTCTGACTCAATTTCACACCTTGTAACACAGGAAAGAACCCTTTCTTTGCTTGATCCATTTTGAACTTCTTCAAAACTTTATCAAGGTATGTGCTTTGTGAAAGTCCAATGAAGCGTATTGATCTATCTCTATAGATTTTGAAGCACAATATATAAGCAGCTTCACCGAGGTCTTTCATTGAAAAATTCTTATTCAAGTATCCTTTTATGCTATTCAGAAAATCAGTATCATTTCCATTCAACAATAGTTCGTAGGTTCGTCATGGTCAAGTAACATGACCTCCAGAACAGGATTACCGTACCACTCTGGTGTGGATATTACTCTGGTTGACCTACCAGGTTCGGTAGTAACTTTATCAGAAGTTTCATGATCATCATCATTAACTTCCTCACTTACTGGTGTAGGAATCATTGGAACTAATTTATGTGATGAACTACTTTCCAATAAGGGAGTAGGTACAATTACCACGTCAAGTTCTACTTTCCTCCCACTCACTTCTTTCGAGAGAAACTCCTTCTCTAGAAAGGATCCATTCTTAGCAACGAATATCTTGCCTTCGGATCTGTGATAGAAGGTGTACCCAACAGTCTCCTTTGGGTATCCTATGAAGACACATTTCTCCGATTTGGGTTCGAGCTTATCGGGTTGAAGCTTTTCACATAAGCATCGTAGCCCCAAACTTTAAGAAAGGACAACTTGGGTTTCTTGCCAAACCACAGTTCATAAGGTGTCGTCTCAACGGATTTCGATGGTGCCCCATTTAACGTGAATGCAGCCATCTCTAAAGCATAACCCCAAAACGATAGCGGTAAATCTATAAGAGACATCATAGATCGCACCATATCTAAAAGTGCGGTTATGACATCCGGACACACCATTACATTATGGTGTTCTAGGTGGCGTGAGTTGCAAAACTATTCCACATTGTTTCAAATGAAGACCAAACTCATAACTCAAATATTCACCTCCACGATCAGATCATAGAAACTTAATTTTCTTGTTATGATGATTTTCCACTTCACTCTGAAATTCTTTGAACTTTTCAAATGTTTCAGACTTATGTTTCATCAAGTAGATATACCCATATCTGCTCAAATCATCTGTGAAGGTCAGAAAATAACAATACCCGCCATGAGCGTCAACACTCATCGGACCGCATACATCAGTATGTATTATTTTCATAGTGATGTATTATTTTCTGACCTTCACAGATGATTTGAGCAGATATAGGTATATCTACTTAATGAAATATAAGTCTGAAACATTTGAAAAGTTCAAAGAATTTCATAGTGAAGTGGAAAATCATCGTAACAAGAAAATAAAGTTTCTATGATCTGATTGCGGACGCGAATATTTGAGTTACGAGTTTGGTCTTCATTTGAAACAATGTGGAATAGTTTTGCAACTCACGCCACCTGAACACCACAGCGTAATGGTATGTCGAACGTCATAACCGTACTTTATTATATATGGTGCGATCTATGATGTCTCTTACATTTGACCACTATCGTTTTGGGGTTATGCTTTAGAGACAGTTGCATTCATGTTAAATATGGCACCATCTAAATCCGTTGAGACGGCACCATATGAACTGTGGTTTGGCAAGAAACCTAAGCTGTCATTTCTTAAAGTTTGGGGCTGCGATGCTTATGTGAAAAAGCTTCAACCTGATAAGCTTGAACCCAAATCGAAGAAATGTGTCTTCATAGGATACCCAAAAGAAACTGTTGGGTACACCTTCTATCACAGATCCGAAGGCAAGATATTCGTTGCTAAAAATAGATCCTTTCGAGAGAAGGAGTTTCTCTCAAAAGAATTCAGTGGGAGGAAAGTAGAACTAGATGAGATAGTTGTACCTTCTCTCGAATTGGAAAATGGTTCATCACATAAATCAGTTCCAGTGATGCCTACACCAATTAGTGAGGAAGTTAATGATGATGATCATGAAACTTCAGATCAAGTTACTAGCGAACCTCGTAGGTCAACCAGAGTACGGTCCGCACCAGAGTGGTACAGTAATCTTGTTCTGGAAGTCATGTTACTACACCATGACGAACCTATGAACTATGAGGAAGCGATGATGAGCCCAGATTCCGCGAAATGGCTTAAGGCCATGAAATTTGAGATGGGATCCATGTAAGAGAACAAAGTGTGGACTTTGGTTGACTTGCCTAATGATCGGCAAGCCATTAAGAATAAATGGATCTTCAAAAGGAAGACAGACGTTGATAGTAGTATTACTATATACAAAGCTCGAATTGTCGCAAAAGGTTTTCGACAAGTTCAAGATGTTGACTACGATGAGATTTTCTCACTCGTAGCGATGCATAAGTCTGTCCAAATCATGTTAGCAATTGCCACATTTTATGAAATCTGGTAAATGGATGTCAGAACTGCATTCCTCAATGGATTTCTTAAAGAAGAGTTGTATATGATGCAACAAGAAGGTTTTGTCAATCCTAAAGGTGCTAACAAAGTGTGCAAACTCCAGCGATCCATCTATGGACTGGTGCAAGCATCTCGGAGTTGGAATATATGCTTTGATAAAGTGATCAAAGCATTATGGTTTTATACAGACTTTTGGAGAAGCCTGTATTTACAAGAAAGTGAGTGGGAGCTATGTAGCATTTCTAATATTATATGTGGATGACATATTGTTGATTGGAAATAATACAAATTTCTGGATAGCATAAAAGGATACTTGAATAAGAATTTTTCAATGAAAGACCTCGGTGAAGCTGCTTATATATTGGGCATCAAGATCTATAGAGATAGATCAAGACTTAATTGGACTTTCACAAAGCACATACCTTGATAAAGTTTTGAAGAAGTTCAAAATGGATCAGTCAAAGAAAGGGTTCTTGCCTGTGTTACAAGGTGTGAAGTTGAGTCAGACTCAATGCCCGACCACTGTAGAAGATAGAGAGAAAATGAAAGTCATTCCCTATGCCTCAGCCATAGGTTCTATCATGTATGCAATGTTGTGTACCAGACCTGATGTGTGCCTTGCTATAAGTTTAGCAGGGAGGTACCAAAGTAATCCAGGAGTGGATCACTGGACAACGGTCAAGAACATCCTGAAATACCTGAAAAGGACTAAGGATATGTTTCTCGTTTATGGAGGTGACAAAGAGCTTGTCATAATGGTTACGTCGATGCAAGCTTTGACACTGATCCGGATGACTCTAAGTCAAACCGGATATGTATTTATATTTGAATGGTGGAGCTGTCAGTTGGTGCAGTTCCAAGCAGCGTCGTAGCGGGATCTACGTGTTAAGTGGAGTACATAGCTGCTTCGCAAGCAGCAAATGAAGGAGTCTCGATGAAGGAGTTCATACCCGATCTAGGTGTAATACCTAGTACATCAGGTCCAATGAAAATATTTTGTTACAATACTAGAGCAATTGACTTAGCGAAGGAATCCAGATTTCACAAGAGAACCAAACACATCAAGGGACGCTTCAACTCCATCCACGATCAAGTCATGGAGGGAGACATAGAGATTTGCAAAATACATAGAGATCTGAATGTTGCAGACCCATTGAGTGATATGTCTCCATCGTATCTACTTTTCCAAACACTTTTTCCCTTGTTTTCGACTCTAACTTGCAAGATTTGAATGGAACTAACCCGGACTGACGATGTTTTCAGCAGAATTGCCATGGTGTTATTTTGTGCAGAAAATAAGTTCTCGGAATGGACCCGAAAATCAACGAAGATTATTTTTGGAATATATAAAAAATACTAGCGAAAAGATCCACGAGGGTGCCCACACCTTGTCACGAGGGTGGGGGGCGCGCGCCCACCCGCCTCGTGGGCCCCCCTGACGCTCCACCGACCTCAACTCCAACTCCATATATTCGTGTTTCGGGGAGAAAAAAATCAGAGAGAGGATTCATCGGCGTTTTATGATACGGAGCGCCCCAAGCTAAACTCTCTTGGGAGAGCTGATCTGGGAGTCCGTTCCGGGGCTCCGAAGGGGAATACGTTGCCATCATCATCATCAAACCTTCCTCCATCATCAATTTCATGATGCTCACCGCCGTGCGTGAGTAATTCCATCGTAGGATTGCTGGACGTTGATGTGTTGGATGAGATTTATCATGTAATCGAGTTAGTTTTGTTAGGATTTGATCCCTAGTATCCACTATGTTCTGAGATCGATGTTGCTATGACCTTGCTATGCTTAATGCTTGTCACTAGGGCCCGAGTGCCATGATTTCAGATCTAAACCTATTATGTTTTCATGAATATATGTGAGTTCTTGATCCTATCTTACAAGTCTATAGTCACCTATTATGTGCTATGATCCATTAACCCCGAAGTGACAATAATCGGGACCATTACCGGTGATGACCGTAGTTCGAGGAGTTCATGTATTCACTATGTGTTAATGCTTTGGTCTGGTACTCTATTAAAAGGACGCCCTTAATATCCCTTAGTTTCCAATAGGACCCCGCTGCCACGGGAGGGTAGGACAAAAGATGTCATGCAAGTTCTTTTCCATAAGCACGTATGACTATATTCGGAATACATGCCTACATTACATTGATGAACTGGAGCTAGTTCTGTGTCACCCTATGTTATAACTGTTGCATGATTGATCGCATCCGACATAATTCTCCATCACCGATCCAATGCCTACGAGCTTTTCATATATTGTTCTTCGCTTATTTACTTTTCCGTTGCTACTGTTACAATCACTATAAAACCAAAAATATTACTTTTGCTACCGTTACCACTACTATCATATTACTTTGCTACTAAATACTTTGCTGCAGATATTAAGTTTCCAGGTGTGGTTGAATTGACAACTCAGCTGCTAATACTTGAGAATATTCTTTGGCTCCCCTTGTGTCGAATCAATAAATTTGGGTTGAATACTCTACCCTCGAAAACTGTTGCGATCCCCTATACTTGTGGGTTATCAAGACTATTTTCTGGCGCCGTTGCTGGGGAGCTGTCGCTCTGTTCTTTGAGTCACTTGGGATTTATATCTGCTGGTCACTATGAAGAACTTGAAAGATCAAAGAACCAAGATTTTTCCCTCAACTACGAGGGGAGTAAGGAACTGCCATCTAGCTCTGCACTTGATTCACCTTCTGTTTTGAGTAAACTTGCGACACCTACACCTGCTATTCATTCTGATATGTCGCATGTTATTGATGATGCCACTTCTGCTTTGCATGATACTTATGATGAAACTACTTCTATGCTTGATAATACTGTGCCATTAGGTGAATTTCTTGATGAACAACTTGCTAGGGTTAGAGAGAATGAAATTATTGAAACTGATAATATTGATGAAAGTGATGATGAAGATTCTCCCCCTAGATATGAATTGCCTGTTGTGCCTGAGGGTTATGTTATGGATGAAGAAACTGCTAGAGACTTCTTAGCTTGCAATGATAGATCTGATCTTAAGAAATTATTAGCTAAGCTTAAAGAAAAGTCTTTGAATGCTAGAATGAAATATGACCCTGCTTTTGCTACTTCACCTATCTTTATTACTGATAAGGATTATGATTTCTCTGTCGATCCTGAGTTAATTACTTTGGTTGAATCTGATCCTTTTATGGCTATGAATCTGAAAACTGTTGTGGCACATCTTACTAAATTGAATGATATAGCCACCCTATTCACTCATGAGGAAAAAAAAGTTGTTACTACTATATCCTTAAGTTATTTCCGTTCTCACTAAAGGGTGATGCTAAAACATGGTTTAATTCTCTTGATCCTGGTTGTGTGTGTAGTCCCCAGGATATGATTTATTATTTCTCTGCTAAATATTTCCCTGCTCATAAGAAACAAGCTGCCTTAAGGGAAATATATATTTTTGTGCAAATTGAAGAAGAGAGTCTCCCACAAGCTTGGGGGAGGCTTCTTCGATTACTTAATGCTTTGCCTGATCATCCTATCAAGAAAAATGAAATACTTGATATCTTTTATAATGGACTAACCGATGCTTCCAGAGACCACCTGGATAGTTGTGCTGGTTGTGTTTACAGGGAAAGGACTGTTGAGCAAGCTGAATTGCTATTGAATAATATGTTGAGTAATGATAATGATTGGACACTTCCTGAACCAATTCCTAAGCCAACTCTGAAGAAAAGGGGTATTATATTTCTCGGTCCTGAAGATATGCAAGAGGCAAAGAAATCTATGAAAGAAAAGGCTATTAAAGCTAAAGATGTTAAGAATTTACCACCTATTGAAGAAATACATGGTCTTTATAATTCAACACGGGTAGTAAAGGTAAATTCTCTCTATAGATTTGATGAAGGTGATATTCCTCGTAATAAGTCTGCTAGCCAATGCTTGGATGAGTTTGATAACTTTATTGTTAAATAAGAAAACTTCAATGCTTATGTTGGTAGACAATTGAAACATAATGCTTATATGATTGGATACTTGAGTGATTATATGCCTAGGGTTAAAGGTGACCTTAAACTTATTAGTAAACATGCTTCTATGGTTACCACTCAAGTAGAACAAGTGCTTAAAGCACATGATGATTTGCTCAATGAATTAAATAATAAGAAAAATGATAATGCTGTTAGAGTTGTGACTAGAGGGGGTAAAATGACTCAGGAACCTTTGTATCCTGAGGGCCATCCTAAGAGAGTTGAGCAAGATTCTCAGAGAACTAATGTTGATGCACCTAGTCCTTCTAAAAAGAAGAAAAAGAAAAATGATAGGACTTTGCATGCTTCTAGTGAACCTGTTGTTGACATAATTGAGAATTCCAATGATATTTCTATTTCTGATGCCGAAACACAATTTGGTAATGAACATGAACCTAGTGATAATATTAATGATGATGTTCATGTTGATGCTCAACCTAGCAATAACAATGACGTAGAGATTGAACCTACTGTTGATCTTGATAACCCACAATCAAAGAATCAACGTTATGATAAGAGAGACTTCGTTGCTAGGAAGCACGGTAAGAAAGAGAACCATGGGTTCAGAAACCCATGCCTTTTCCTCCTAAACCATCCAAGAAAAAGGATGATGAGGATTTTGAGCGCTTTGCTGAAATGATTAGACCTATCTTTTTGTGTATGCGTTTGACTAATATGCTTAAAATGAATCCTTATGCTAAGTATATGAAAGATATTGTTACAAATAAAAGAAAGATACCGGAAGCTGGAATTTCCACCATGCTTGCCAATTATACTTTTAAAGATGGAATACCAAAGAAACTAGGAGATCCAGGAGTACCAACTATACTATGCTCCATTAAAAGAAACTACGTTAAAACTGCTTTATGTGATCTTGGAGCCGGTGTTATGCCTCTCTCTTTATATTGTAGACTTGATTTGAATAAGTTGACACCCAGTGAAATATCTTTGCAAATGGATGATAAATCAACTGCTATACTTGTCGGTATCTGTGAGGATGTGCCTGTTGTGGTTGCAAACGTTACTATTTTAACGGACTTTGTTATTCTTGATATTCCTGAGGACGATAGTATGTCTATTATTCTTGGTAGACCCTTTTTGAATACTGTAGGGGCTGTTATTGATTGCAACAAGGGCAATGTCACTTTTCATGTTAATGGTAATAAGCATACGGTACACTTTCTGAGGAAACAACCTCAAGTCCACAGTATCAATTCTATTGGAAAAATTTCAACGATAACTATTGGAGGTTTTGAATTCCCTCTTCCTACTGTCAAGAAGAAATATGATATTCTTATTGTTGGGGATATGCATATCCCCGTTGAAATAACTTAGTGTTATTCGAAAATTCTCCGGTTTCATGTTATTCGGAAAGAGTTTGTTAACAAGACTTGATCAATCTTGTTAGTGGATTCCTTTTGATGAGCATGAGATTGATGAAGTTAGAAAACACAACTCTCTCTACCTCCTTTTACTTTCTGTTACTTAGATTAAATAAAGCAAAAATAGTATTTTTTGTCTGTTTTCTTAATTATCCTTGTAACAAAAAATACCCCGAAAATAAAAGTTCTCCAAATATCGTGAAAATGATATATGATTTTTTGTAGAATATTCTAGAATTACTGGCACTCAGAACACACCAGGGGGCCCCACCACTTGGCCACGAGGGTGCAGGGCGCGCCTCCTGCCTTATGGACCCCCTCTACTTATTCCAGCACCCACTCACTTTGTCTTCCTCCAGAAAAAATCCTCCCATAGCTCAATCCTGAGTTCTAACTCATCTTGCTGCCATTTTCGATCTCCTTGCTCAAAGCCCATTCACAAAACTGCTTTGGGGAATTGTTCTTTGATATGTAACCCCTCCAATGGTCCAATTAGTTTTTGTTCTAGTGCTTTATTTATTGCAAATTTTTGCTGCTAAGGTGACCCTGCTCTTGAGCTTGTATGTCAAATTTATATGGTCCAAAGTAGTTTTAATGCATGATATGGCCTCTAGGCACTTGTGGATGTAGTTGCTATCAATCTTGTTGAATTTGATTCACTTTTATTTTGAGTCATTAAAAATTTCAGAAATTTTTTAGAGAAAAAAATATGTTTAGAAAAATGTACCAAGGTGGTTCCTTAAGGAAGCAAGGGTCAAGACTCGCGATACGTGAGCCGGACGATGAACCACCGAGGGAAGCCCAAGTGCGGCCTTGTGAATGGCCGTCAGAGGAGTTTATAGTCCAGGCAGGCATTAAGGATGAATTTGACGCTTATATGCGTAATGCTGATCTTGAAGACTTCGTGTCAGATAAGTGCCGGCAGTATCATTACATAACTGATTCCTTTGTGAGGAGGTTTAAATTTACATCTTCGCGCAATTCTCACACTGTTTTATTTGATCTTTATGATAAATAATTGTGACACCCTCGATTTGACCGTACACTAGTCATGCACACAAATGTGTACGATCAAGATCAAGGACTCACGGGAAGATATCACAACACAACTCTAGACACAAAATAAAATAATACAAGCTTTATATTACAAGTCAGGGGCCTCGAGGGCTCGAATACATAAGCTCGAATGCACAAGAGTCAGCGGAAGCAATAATATCTGAGTACAGACATACGTGAAGCAAGTTTGCCTTAAGAAGGCTAACACAAAAGTAGCAACGATCGAAAAGGCAAGGCCTCCTGCCTGGGACCTCCTAACTACTCCTCGAAGCCGAACTCCATGAAGAAACATCCTCGGGATCCTCTGACTCCTGGACTCCATCATATGATTGAAATAACCGAGAAAAGGGGAAAAGAAGAAGAAGCAAAGCAACCGTGAGTACTTATCCAAAGTACTCGCAAGAAAGGATCTAGACTACATATGCATTCGTATCAATGAAATGGATAGTATCTGTGGACTGAACTGCAGAATGCCAGAATAAGAGGGGGATAGCTAGTCCTATCGAAGACTACGCTTCTGGCAGCCTTCATCTTGAAGCAGTAGAAAAGAGTAGATGGTAAGTTAACCAAATATCACCGTATAGCATAATCCTATCCGGTGATCCTCCCCTCGTCGCCCTGTGAGAGAGCGGTTACCGGGTGTATCTGGCACTTTAAAGGGTGTGTTTTATTAAGTATCCGGTTCTAGTTGTCATAAGGTCAAGGTACAACTCCGGGTCGCCCTTTTACCGAGGGACACGACTATTCCAATAGATAAACTTCCCTACAGGGGTGCACCACATTTCCCAACACGCTCGATCCCCTTTGGCCGAACACACTTTTCTTGGTCATGTCCGACCTCGGAAGATCAACACGTCGCAGCCCTATCTAGGCACAACAGAGAGGTCAGCACGCCGGTCTAAATCCTATGGCGCAGGGGTCTGGGCCCATCGCCCATTACACACCTGCACATTACGAACGCGGCCGGTAAGACCTAGCCTCCCTAATACAAGAGCAGGCGTTTCAGTCCAATCCGGCGCGCGCCGCTCAGTCGCTGATGTCAAGAAGGCTTCGACTGATACCACGACGTCGAGTGCCCATAACTGTTCCTGCGTAGTTGGTTAGTGCGTATAGGCCAATGGCCAGACTCAGATCAAATACCAAGATCTCGTTAAGCGTGTTATTTTGAAGTAACCGCGGACGCCGACCAAGGCCAGGCCCACCTCTCTCCTAGGTGGTCTCAACCCGCCTTGTCGCCTCGCCACAAAGTAACAGTCGGGGGCCGTCGCGAACTCAGGCCCACCACTACCTGGATGGAGCCACTTGTCCTTTCAGCCCCCACATCGGAATCACTTGCGGGTACTCTACGAGCCGACCCGACTTCACCACATGTATCACCTATTATGCATATAAGTATATACCCATGATCACCTCCCGAGTGATCACGGACCGATAGTATAGCATGGCAGACGGACAAGAATGTAGGGCCACTGATGATAAACTAGCATCCTATACTAAGAATTTAGGATTGCAGGTAAGGTATCAACAACTGTAGCAACAATGACAGGCTATGCAACAGAATATGATTAACCGGAAACAGTAACATGCTACACTACTCTAATGCAAGTAGTAGAGAGAAGAATAGGCGATATCGGGTTGATCAGGGGGGGCTTGCTTGGTTGCTCTGGCAAGGAGGGGTCGTCGGTGTCGTAGTCGTACTGGATAGCAATGACGCCGGTCTCGGTGTCTAACGAGATAAGAGGGGAAAGAAACAATAAATATAATACAAACAAATGCATGACGATGCATGACATGGCAACGAGCGATGCTAGGTGTGCCCTAACGCAGTGCTAGGTGATACCGGCAAAGGGGAGGGGGAAACATCCGGGGAGGGGGAAACATCCGGGAATGTTTTCCCGGTGTTTCGCGTTTTCAGACAGATGAACCGGAGGGAAAAAGTTGCATGCTTGCTATGCTAGGGGCGCGTGGCGGACAAACGAGCTGCGTATTCGGATTCGTCTCGTCGTTCTGAACAACTTTCATATATAAAACTTTTTCATCGAAGTTATGGTTTGTTTTATATGATTTAGTGAAGTTTTAAATGATTTTCTAATTTTTTTGAAATTAATATTATTTTGAAATAAAAGAATAAAATGCTATG
>NC_053024.1:34567688-34649090 GCF_003073215.2 Triticum urartu
TACTAGTGAACGTCAAGCGTGGGTAGAGTTGTATCGGTGGTTGATAGAACTTGAGGGAATATTTGTTCTACCTTTAGCTCCTCGTTGGGTTCGACACTCTTACTTATCGAAAACTGTTGCGATCCCCTGTACTTGTGGGTTATCAAGACCTTTTTCTGGCGCCGTTGCCGGGGAGCAATAGCGTGGGGTGAATATTCTCGTGTGTGCTTGTTTGCTTTATCAATAAGTAATTTTTATTTGCTATTCTTAGTTGTTTTCTATCTTTAGTTATGGATATGGAACACGAAATAACAAAAAAATTAGGTGTACTTGCTACTCATGGAGATGGGGAACCTCCTAAAACCCTCGATGCTGGTTATGTGAAAAATATTATGTACTACTTTAATAATCCTGAGAAAACCCCATTCAATTATGTAATGGGAGTAACGTTGGATCAACGTGAATACTTTAGGGATTACCGCTTGACACAGAAAGGGAAACTATTATGGGATCAAATTCATATATTAAAGTGGTATGCTAGGCAACTATGCTTGAGATATGATTATACTTGTTGCTCTAGGATGAAGGCTCCACACCTTCCCTTTTCATGCAAATTTAATGATAATAAAACCTTAGCTTCTTATGCTAATGGTATATATGATTGCTATGATGTGGAACAAATAGAAGAATTTGTTGCTTTTATGGGTGCTCATGACATTGAATCTATGTTTAAAGAGTTTGTAGATTTTGATGATTTGGTTTATAGACCTGAAAATTTAGCTATCCTGAAATATTGTTATGAGAATTATGAATACAATTACGAAATTAATGCGCTTATTGAGAAAGTATCCGCTGTCCAAGAAGAGACTAATATTTTGCAGGAATCTATGGAAGAAGAAGTTGATGAAACTGTGAGCTCATTGGATGAAAAAGATGAGGAGGAGAGCGAAGAACAAAAGGAGGAAGAGCGGATTGATCACCCGTGCCCACCTTCTAATGAGAGTAACTCTTCAACTCATACATTGTTTAATTCCCCTTCATGCTTACCGAAGGATGAATATTATGATAATTGCTATGATCCCGTCGATTCTTTTGAAATATCCCTTTTTGATGATGCTTGCTATGCTTGTGGCCAAGATGCCAATATGAATTATGCTTATGGAGATGAACTTGCTTTAGTTCCTTATGTTAAACATGAAATTGTTGCTATTGCACCCACGCATGATAGTCCTATTATCTTTTTGAATTCTCCCGACTACACTATATCGGAGAAGTTTGCACTTATTAAGGATTATATTGATGGGTTGCCTTTTACCGTTGCAGATGATGATTTTGATGAATATAATATGCATGTGCTTGCTGCTCCTACTTGCAATTATTATGAGAGAGGAAATATATCTCCACCTCTCTATGCTTCCCACATGATAAAATTGCAAGAAAATGTTTATACTATGCATTGGCCTTTACTTTGTGTGCATGAATTGTTCTTTTATGACATGCCGATGCATAGGAAGAGAGTTAGACTTCGTCATTGCATGATATATGTTACTTTGTGCTCACTACTAAATTACAAATCATTGCTAATTAAAATTGGCTTTGATATACCTTGGGATCCAGGTGGATTCACTACTTGAGCACTATATGCCTACACTACTAGGAAAAGGGCTACTAATGGCGCACCAGTTTTTCCTACTAATGGCGCACTACTGGTGCGCCATTAGTATCACGCCACTAGTATTTCTTACTAATGGCCATTAGTATCTGGTATACTAATTGCGCACCACGCAGTGCGCCATTAGTATAGAACACCATGCGCCATTAGTATGCCTCCCAGGGGGCCATATTTAACCATGTGCTTTGCCATACTAATGGCGCACTGTTGGGTGATGCGCCATTAGTATACTTTGGCATACTAATGGCACACTCTGTAGTGATGCGCCATTAGTATGAATATTAGGTTTTATTTTTTTTACTTTTCCGATTTTTGCACTGGTTACAAAATATATTATTTGACAGAATATAGACAGCAGCACACAACAACAGCAGATTCATCGAATACAATAGAAGATTAGTCTCCGAATACAATTCATCATATTAGTCTCCGAATTCAAAAGGCCGAACAAAGATTAAACATTACAAGTCTCGAGACCACGAGTATCGAGTTTGTCTTCACATTACAAGTCGATATCGATCATCTAAACTACCATCACATAGAAGAGAGCCGCGGTCATCACGATGAGCATCATCGCGATGAAACTGGTCTTCATCCGGTTCCTCCAACGCTCCCTCCTCTCTCCCGCTAGATAGCGGGCGTATCTAGATTCCGCCTCCGCCCTAGTGGTGTACCCTTTGTAACTGTTACCGCTGAAACGGTGAACCCGTCTCCGACACTCCTCCCAGTCGTTGTAGACTCCGGGAACCTTACCCTTGTACACGACATACGCCGGCATCTCTATGCACAAGACAAACAACAAACAATACATACATAAGCAATATATTAGTATGCAACAAAAGGATCGGAAGAGAAAAGCAAGACATTAATAGCACGATTCATGGTCCTACTAATAAATAGCATCGATTACATCTAAGTTGAACGACTGTCCAAACCAAAGAGACATACAATTCATTAAAGTTTAATTACAACATGAGCCAATCAATGTTTCAGAAGTACACATCACTACTTTCGACTTGACTCATGGGACAGGAGCGTGGATGAAGCCGCCGTCTATCGTGATGGTCATGAAATCGCGGGCGTTGTCAGTCTGAATTTGTAGCGTTCCGTCTATCTCACTGTTGGACGGTTGATATCTGAGGAAGAACTGCCCCGAGGTATGAAGGACATTTTGATGGATGATGTCCGCAAACTCCGACTGGATGAGAAAGAATTCTTGTCTGATGTCCGCGTCCTGGATTGCCGACAAGCTCGCGGCCCAATCTTTGAGATTATCTGGTAGCAGAAGGTGATGAATGTCCCTTACGATCACCCGCATGTGATGGAGGGCGTAGTAGGCATCCTTCTGACCGCCAGGCGGCTGCTTGACGCAGCAGAACGTCGTATTGTGGGCGAACACGTGCTTGCCGTACTTACGAACTGCCCTGGTGAAGGTGCCTCCAGATTTGGCGTAGCCGGGGGGAACATCATCAAGAACTTTCTTGATATTTGTGTAGTCTATCTTGGAGTCACGGTTCGGGTCGAAATACGTGACCATGGAATATTTCGGGCTTAAGAGGATGAGTGTGCAATGTGTGTCACTGCACAGAATACGAAATGTTAGAAAAAAAAATGAACGATCGAAATCTAAGAAATCATATGTTACGGGGGGGTTAAGGGATGTCTTACTCAGGAAAGTAAGCCACAAAGAAGTTATCCTTATCTGGGTTTGCTAGAATGATGCCTTCGAGGTGTGAACTCAAGACTTGGCGGTCCCCAGCGCTGTTCAAGAGCTTGGCACGCCTGTAGAAGGGGTCGACTATCACGATGTCCGGGGTCTTGTCTCTAATGATCCGCATCTCCATACTCAGCGAAAATAGCCGAACGAAGGTGTAGTGCAGCGGATGAAGGTTAAACATAGCAAAGATGTCATCAAACCGCAGGACGATCGTACCCCCGATGTCGTCATCCACAAAGCCCTTGCTCTCTGGCACCTTGGCCACGAAAACCGGGTATGCCACATCATTCTCTCTGAGACACCGCTTCTCCAAAGAAAGAACACTGTCGTGCAGACTCCGCATAGCACCGGTTGCAGCATTGAGCATATTTGTCGGTAGTATCGCCCTACCTGCCACATGCACCCTCCTCGAGATATCCTTAGGTGAAGGTGGCTCGTCCTGAGCACGGATCGTACTCGGTGCCGGCTGGCTCGCACCGTCGCCCTTTTTAGTCTTCCGTTTCCGGCTCTTCTTCTTGATCTGCTGTAATGGGACCGAGTTTTGCTCACAGACCGCCTTCTTGAGCGTGTTGGGGCTAATAATATTTGGCACCTCAGCTATCTGAGGCTCGGTGAATGCAGCAGCTGGAGGTGTCTCCTGAGAACTGAATGCCAGACGACGCCTGTTGCAACTGGGTTTCTCCGCCGTACCAGCTAGATCGTGGTCGTCTTGGTTGGGTTCTTGAGAAGGAGGCCCGCAGAACTCGTCACCGTACCCATGTTCGGCAAAGTACTTATCGACGTCGGTAAATGTACCGTCATCGTTGTCGTCCTCGTCCGGATCCTGTGCCATATGCATGTCCAGATCCCGTGTCATAGGGCTGTCCGGCATGTCCGGTAGCGTTGCGGCGTTCTTGCCATGGCTTGGCGCCGGCACGACTGGCGGTCTTGTCTGTGGGGTGGTGTCCCCCACCACCAAACGAATCTGGCTCTTCGGCCAAAGCAGGGGCCAGCTTACGCAGGTGCTGAGGGTCATCTCATCTTCTTCGTCGGCCCCAGTGGGTCGAATCGGAGGTAACAGCTCGTCGCAGCCTGGCAGCACCCGGACCACTTCAACCCTATACACTGTGGGTGCCATCGGATTACCGTGGAACACGGGGTTGCCCGGTTGAACGATTCTGCCCTTGGCGACATCGACCAACTCGCTGCCCACGAAGTGCAGGAGAGTGCAAGGAACGTCGGCGGCGCCCTGCGAAAACAAGTAGGGCATCAGGGATGCCCAGTCAAAGGCAAGGAGATGAAGTCATCTGCCGAGAGGCTTAGTTACCGTGATGCCGTCGAGCTCGGCTAATGTCGAGGCACCGCCAACGGCGGGCGTGCTACTGACGGAGGGGCCGCTTGCTGGCGAGGTGCCAGCCGGCATACACCCGGGTGCATTAAGCTCCAATGCACGTGCCGGCGCTAGAGACACGAATACCGCCTCTGCCGGAGACACCAATGGCGCTGCCAGCCCGCTGTGCGAGTTGCTGGCCGTGAAGCTGGGAACCGAGGGATGCCCCTGTTGGCCGCCCGCAATCCACGTCGTCAGCCCATGAATCAACGTAGGCACCGTGGCATTGAGCTTCGTTCCCAGTTGTTGTTCCACTTGCTCTTGGACAAGCTCCGGAATCCGCACCACTTGTGCCTTGAGTGCTTCAACCTCGCGCGACTGGCTTTGCGAGCTGGTCTTTTTCTCCTTTCGCCCACCAGCGGTATAGTATGACGACCATTTTGTGGACAAGCCTTTGCCGGCCACACGACCAGCTGACGTTGGCTTACTGAGCTTATCCTTATTTTTCATTATGTTCAACGCCCTATTCAAAGGGGTGTTGAAAGGGGAGCTCTGAGACGACCCCGCGCTACTGCTTTCTTTGTCCTGCGGAAGGAACGTGAACCATTTGGAAATATTGGGGATTAATTAGAATGCAACCATATGTAGCTAATTACGCGGGGGTGTATTCGTTACCAGAACAAGCTCAAGCGCCTTGGTCTTCGGATCCGTGGTAAGCTCCTTTGTTACCGGGTCCTCCTTGTACCGGGCCTTGAGAAAGTTCCTGGTCTGCTTGTCACGGTATTTCTCGAAGCGGGGCGGTAGGCCTTGCTGGGCACCCTCCGTGTCCTGCTTGTCCCATATAGGCTCCGCCGCTCTGTAACCGCCGGGACCGAGTTGGTGGATCCCTAAGTTCAACTGCCGCATTTCTTTCCCCCACTGACTTGATTCGGAGGTTGTGGGGCTCTCGCACTTGATCTTGAACTCCTTGTAGTCACCTTCGCTCATCAAAGGATATTTCGCCTTGATCTTCTCATAACTATCACCTTTTTCAATCATTGCCTTCACCGTGCTTTTCCAAGTAGATAGGGCCGTGCTCATCCTCGTGAGGGCGGCACAATTCACTTTATTCCCTGAGAGGCGTGTGTTTGCAAACTCAGCGGGGAACTTGTATCGTTCGTGCAGCTTCGTGAAGAGGAGGCTGCGCAAATTCCCTCGGTCCTTATGCCTTAGGTTCTCGGTGTTGATCGAGACGGTGCTCCGGAGAATGCACCCGAGCTGAACCGAGTACCCCTTGACTACGTGTTTGGGCGCCGTCAGATTCCCGTTGGAGTTCACTTCAGTAAATTCCTCCCTGACGGTGCCAAGCACATTCGGGCGCCGGTCCTTCCGTTGCCTCTTCGGTTGGCTGCCATTTGTGCATGCGCCGCCATCATCAGTGGTGGCATCCGCGGCGCCATCATCAGTGGTGTCATCCCCGACGCCACCAGGGGTTGTGTAGTCAGGATTGGTGTCTTCCGTGGCGTCCTCATAGCGGTGAGGTTCTTCATCCAACTCCTGGGACAGCTCCTAAAATTGCTTGCCGCCCGAACCACTGGCCTCATCGTTGTGGGCTATGTTTCGCTCTAAATAGGAAAAAAGTTTGGTCAAAAAGTTGGTTATTGTCAAGGAACAAGATCATGGTCTCATCATTTAGGGTTTGTCGACACCGAGGCATCCTAAAAGCTAAGCTTTTATTATTTAGGGTTTGTCGACGCCGAGGCACCCTAAAAGACTAAGCGTATATCATTTAGGTTCTCATCGACACCGAGGCACCCTATAGAAGCCAAGTTAAGTTTTCATCATTTAGGGTTTATCGATGCCGAGGCACCCTAGGTTAGGCCTAATCACTTGGCACTAATCACTTGGCTCTATTGCCACCTATGTTGGGTTTATCATCTAGGGTTTATTGATGCTAAGGAGAATTCTAAGTTGGGCCTAATCACTTGGCTCTATTGCCACCTATGGTTTAATGCAGCAAGAATGGCGGGGCAGTTGATCCTACTTAACTAAGTACTAAGATACCCCGACCCATGCATTAGTCGCAAGTACCCCATTTTGTCCGATTTTTAGCAAAGTAATGCTAAAATTCATGGAAAATTTTAGCATGACCTTTGCTGAAAATAGGACATATGGAGTACCCGAATTTGCCGGAACAGAAGTTAATCGACATTCCGGCAAACTCAAGGGCCTCTCGGGGTACCTGCAAATTCATCACGACACGAAGGGCCTCTCAAGGGCCTCAAGCAGCAACGGCGTCTCCCAGGACCCCATTTTTTGCAACAATCAGAGCAGAGAATTCAGCATATTTCTATACAACAGCACTGTAAAGATGAAGAACAGTTCTACAGCAACCCATTTATATAAAACAGCAGTACTATAGGTCAGTACCATATGCCTACATTTCAAAATCCAATCATCTCACAATCAAATAAAATTTCCAGAGGCAGAGCCACTGTACAATACTGTATCAAGGCAACAACCTAATTTCAGTAAGGAAATTAACTGAATTTAAAGAGATAAAGCTTCTTGGCTCTCCACACTCTACTCCACTAGAGGCACCAAAACTAATTTGCAATCAACCCTGAACAATAAGTATATTTCAGACATCTGGAACTAAACTAGCCTAACTAATCACAACAAGGTGGCATGCATAGAAATCTGGAACTAAAGTAGAATCTAGATTTATAGCACATGCTGCAGCCACTATAGAAGTTATTAACGTAACAATAAAAGCCTTCAAGGGCCAAATAAAGCCACAGTTCAAGTGCTCAAACTCTCAAAGGGACATGAAGAATGCGGGCGGGAAGTACATCTCAAGCACGCATAGTATCACCACGATCTCTTCCTATAGCCTTCCGAGTTGCCTCACGCCAACCGACTTCCGAGAGATGACGTCGAAAAAGTTGCATAAGCCAAATAGCGTTTCACGAACGTGCGCGTCCATGATCCCACGGATTGCAACTGGAATTATCTGCGTCATCAGCACGTGACAGTCATGAGACTTCATCCCGCTGAACTTCTGCTTCGCTGGGTCTAGGTATCTGCTTATCTTCCCCGCGTAACCGTAAGGAAGTTTTACTCCTACAAGGCAGGTGAAAAACTGCTCGATCTCCTCCTGACTTAGAGTGAAGCACACGGGAGGGTAGTCTTCTTGGCCTTTTTGCCTTTGCGACGACTTTCTGTGTCCTGCTTCGCCTGATCATCATCATCATTAGCGTGAAGCTCCTGCCTGATGCCCATTGATTTCAAGTTTGCCCTTGCTTTCAGCCCATCTTTGGTCCTCTCTGGCATGCTGAGCAGGGTACCAAGCAGACTCTCGCACACTTTCTTCGTGATATGCATGGCATCAAGGCTGTGAGGCACATGGTGGATCTTCCAGTACGGCAAGTCCCAGAAAACAGACCTCGTTTTCCATACCTTCAGCAGCGGCTCTAGCGCCTTTCGCTTCTTTCCCAGCTCTGGTGCCTTTTGCTTCTTTCTCGGCAGTGGGCAATCTTTCCAATTTTTCAACAGACCATCTATTTCCTCGCCGCTCCTCGTACATGAGCGTCTTCGGGGTTCGGTTTCACCATCGAATAGATCCTTGCGTTTCCTCCACGGGTCATCATTGCGAAGCCACCTTCGATGTCCCATGAACACGGTTTTCGAAGACCCGGGATCTCTATCTAGCTGGCGATACGTTGTGTCATCCATGCACCTGACGCATCCAGAAAATCCGTTGACCACCTGCCCCGCGAGATATCCATAACCGAGATAGTCGTGCACCGTCGTGAGCATTGCGGCTCTCATAGGGAAATATTCTTTCTCTATGGCGTCCCACGTATTGGCTGGCGTTTTCCACAGCGTGTCTAGCTCCTCTTTCAGCAGCCCCAGATACAGATTGGTGTCGTTCCCTGGTTGTTTCGGTCCTTCAATTATCATACTCATGTGAATGTACTTCCTCTTCATGCACAACCAGGGGGAAGGTTGTACATCCACACAAATACAGGCCAGGTGTTATGTGTGCTTCTCTGGCTGCCAAACAGATTGACTCCATCGGTGCTCGCGCCCAGCACGATGTTCCTTGGATCCTTCCCAAAATCTGGGTGTTCGAAGTTTAACGCTTACCACTGGCTCCCATCCTTAGGGTGAATCAGCATCTTGTCTTTTTTATTTATCTCCGGATCATTTGCATCATCTTCTCGCTTCTTCTCCTCCCTATCCGTGTGCCAACGCAGGAGCTTTGCTACCTTAGGGTCCGCGAAATACCGCTGCAGATGAGGAGTGATCGGAAAATACCACACCACTTTTCGAGGAGCTTTCTTCCTCTTCTTGTATCGAGTGACGCCGCACACCGGACATATGGTAGACTCCGCGTTCTCGCCCCGATAAATGATGCAATTGTTCATGCACACATGGTATTTCACGTGCGGTAAATCCAAAGGACACACGACTTTCTTCGCCTCCTCAAAACTGGTCGGGCACTTGTTCCCCTTGGGAAGACGTTCGTGCCAGAATGACATGTTCTCGTCGAAGCATGCGTCGGTCATTTTGTGTTTTACCTTCATCTCCAGAGCCATGAGCATTACTTTCGGGTGGGTATCCTCGGGTCTGCATCCTTCATACAATGGAGTAACCGCGTCTATCTCCAGTTGGTCCAGCTTGGCTTTCTCTCGGGCGACAGCTCTTGCGTTATCCGTCTGCTTGAGAAGCAGCTCTTGAATATGAGGGTCCTGCACCCAGCCCATCGATGGTCCATCGTCGTCTGCTCCGCCGGCATCTTCATCTTCATGATCATGCCCTTCGTATGCTCCGGCATCTTCCTCATCATCATGTCCGGCATCTTCTACATGATGACTGTGTACAACATCACCGTCGTGATCATGTCCTGGAGATTCTTCGTCTTCTCACCCGCCCGAGCCGCGGTGGTTGTCTTGCTGCCCTTCCTCATTTCTTGCCCGGCCCCCATGGACGACTTCATAGTCATCTTCATCACCTTGCCACCGATAGCCATCCCTGAAACCACGCAAGAGCAGGTGGTCCCACACCTGCCTGGAATCCGGGTCCGCAATAAGGCTCTTCAGCTTGCATCTTCGACACGGACATCTTATCTCCGTCTCGTTCTTTTGAAGCATCTCGGCCTTCGCGGAGCTCAAAAACCTATTCACGATGCCTTCGGTCATCGTGCGGACCATGGTCGCCTGCGGGGTAGAGCAAAACGATATTTTAGAACCAAGAAAAAATTTGGCATGACTTTCCCTAAAAATAGGACCAAAAAGAATGCATAGTGCCAAAATTCTCGCCGAAACGGAAATGAATCAACATTCTGGCAAAATATTGGCAACTATCGCATTTCAAATACCGGTACCTGCAAACACAAACATATATGCAACACCACAAACATATGCAACACCACAAACATACATAGATCTAGCTAGGCCACAAAAAGTGCATGTGCATGTTGTTGGAGCGAGCTAGGGAGAAAAAAAGTAGATCTACAACATGAAGATAGCTTTCCCCTCACTTACCTATCAAAAAAGGTAATTTCACCACTTAATTTTAATGAATCTATGGTGCAAATGAGGTGAGGAGGAGGAGGCAGCCGACAAGCTTGGAGAAGGAGGTGGAGGGAATGAAGTGGCGAAAGTGAGTGTGTAGGTATGGCTGTCCAAAATATCTAGCTGGTCCCAGGTTACTAATGGCGCACCATACAGCCATGCGCCATTAGTAACCCAACATACTAGTGGCGCACCTGCTGGCCGTGCGCCATTAGCAGTTTTGCAAAAAAAGTAAAAAAATATATACTAATGGCGCACCGTGGTAGAGTGCGCCATTACTAGTTTAAACTAGTAATGGCGCAAACTAGTAATGGCGCACTTTGCAACGGTGCGCCATTAGTAGTTTTGCAAAAAACAGAATAAAAAAAATACAGTAGTGGCGCACTCCATGGCTGGTGCGCCATTACTAATTAGAACTACTAATGGTGCACTTTGCCAGGATGCGCCATTAGTATGTTTGGAAAAATGAAAAAAAATGTTACTTGTGGCGCACCTTGTGCCTGGTGCGCCATTAGTGTGGAAGACACTAATGGTGCATCGCCACATGGTGCGCCATTAGTATATAGTAGTGGCGGACCACTTCTCTGGTGCGCCATTAGTGTCAATTTCATCTATAGCCCTTTTCCTAGTAGTGCTAGCTTAATGGCTTTAAAGAAAGCGCTGCCAGGGAGACAACCCGGAAGTTTTAGAGAGTCATTTATTTCTATCGAGTGCTTTCATATAGTTTAAAAACAACAAAAATAAAGAGGGGAACCCAAAAGTTTTTCAAAAAGGAAAGCGAAAGTGAGAAAGACAAGCATTGTTGAAGTGGGAGCTAGCCTTGAACTTTGTTCACGCTCACGGAAACTTTGTGATTCTTGATTACAGAAACTTTTCAATAAAAATAATTATCCCCTTGTACAATTCCATTATATTATAAAAATAACGTGCCAAGGTTTGCCTTTAGGATGTTTACATTTGCTTGATGGTTTGTACGGTGCAGGACAGAAACTTTGACTGTAGTGCGCGATTTTACATTTTTAGCTGGAACGTCAAATGGTTCTGATTCTTTTTGTACTGTATTCCTATATAAATTTTTTATTTTTCCTAATTTTGGTAGAATTTTTCAAGTAACATAAGTATGATTAATGTTCAGATTATTACAGACTGTTCTGTTTTAGACAGATTCTGTTTTTGATGCATAGTTAGCTTGTTTTGATGAAACTATCAATTTATATTAGTGGATTAAGCCATGAAAAAGTTATATTACAGTAGACACAATGCAAAAACAAAATATGAATTGGTTTGCAACAGTACTTAGAGTAGTGATTTTCTTTATTATACTAACGGATCTTACCGAGTTTTCTGTTGAAGTTTTGTGTGGATGAAGTGTTCGATGATCGAGAAGGTCTCGATGTGAGAAGAAGGAAGAGAGGCAAGAGCTCAAGCTTGGGGATGCCCGAGGCACCCCAAGTAAATATTCAAGGAGACTCAAGCGTTTAAGCTTGGGGATGCCCCGGAAGGCATCTCCTCTTTCTTCAACAAGTATCGGTATGTTTTCGGATTCGTTTCGTTCATGCGATATGTGCAATCTTGGAGCGTCTTTTGCATTTAGTTTTCATTTTTATTTTATGCACCATGCTGGTATGAGATAGTCCTTGGTTGATTTATAGAGTGCTCTATGCACTTCACTTATATCTTTTGAGTATGGCTTTATAGAATGCCTCATGTGCTTCACTTATATCATTTGAAGTTTGGATTGCCTGTTTCTCTTTACATAGACAACCGCCATTTGTAGAATGCTCTTTTGCTTCACTTATATTTGTTAGAGCGTGGGCATATCTTTTGTAGAAAGAATTAAACTCTCTTGCTTCACATATATCTATTTAGAGAGATGACAGGAATTGGTCATTCACATGGTTAGTCATAAAATCCTACATAAAACTTGTAGATCACTGAATATGATATGTTTGATTCCTTGCAATAGTTTTGCGATATAAAGATGGTGATATTAGAGTCAAGCTAGTGGGTAGTTGTGGATTGTAGAAATACTTGTGTTGAAGTTTGTGATTCCCGTAGCATGCACGTATGGTGAACCGATATGTGATGAAGTCGGAGCATGATTTATTTATTGATTGTCTTCCTTATGAGTGGCGGTCGGGGATGAGCGATGGTCTTTTCCTACCAATCTACCCTCCTAGGAGCATGCGCGTAGTACTTTGTTTCGATGACTAATAGATTTTTGCAATAAGTATGTGAGTTATTTATGACTAATGTTGAGTCCATGGATTATACGCACTCTCACCCTTCCACCATTTCTAGCCTCTCTAGTACCGCGCAACTTTCGCCAGTACCATAAACCCATCATATACCCTCCTCAAAACAGCAACCATACCTACCTATCATGGCATTTCCATAGCCATTCCGAGATATATTGCCACGCAACTTCCATCATCATCATATACATGACTTGAGCATTCATTGTCATATTGCTTTGCATGATCGTAAGATAGCTAGCATGATGTTTTCATGGCTTGTCCGTTTTTTTATGTCATTGCTACGCTAGATCATTGCACATCCCGGTACACTGCCGGAGGCATCCATATAGAGTCATACTTTGTTCTAGACATTGAGTTGTAATATTGAGTTGTAAGTAAATAAAAGTGTGATGATCATCGTTATTAGAGCATTGCCCCAGTGAGGAAAGGATGATGGAGACTATGATTCCCCCATCGGGATGAGACTCCGGACTTTACAAAAAATAAAAGAGGCCAAAGAAGCCCAAATAAAAAAAAGAGGCAAAGAAGCCCACGAAAAATAAAATAAAAAATATATAAAAAATAAAAACAAAAAAATGATAGAAAAAGAGAGAAGGGGCAGTGCTACTATCCTTTTTCCACACTTGTGCTTCAAAGTAGCACCATGTTGTTTATATAGAGAGTCTCTTGAGTTATCACTTTCATATACTATTTTCATTATAGAACTTGGCTTGTATATTCCGATGATGGGCTTCCTCAAATGCCCGAGGTCTTCATGAGCAAGCAAGTTGGATGCACACCCACTTAGTTTCAATTAGAGCTTTCATACACTTATAGCTCTAGTGCATCCGTTGCATGGCAATCCCTACTCACTCACATTGATATCTATTGATGGGCATCTCCATAGCCCGTTGATACGCCTAGTTGATGTGAGACTATCTTCTCCTTTTTGTCTTCTCCACCATCATATTCTGTTCCACCTATAGTGCTATGTCCATGGCTCACGCTCATGTATTGCGTGAAAGTTGAAAAGGTTTGAGAACGTTAAAAGTATGAAACAATTGCTTGGCTTGTCATCGGGGTTGTACATGATGTGAATATTTTGTGTGGTGAAGATGGAGCATAGCCAGACTATATGATTTTGTAGGGATAACTTTCTTTGGCCATGTTATTGAAAAGACATGATTGCTTTATTAGTAGGCTTGATGTATTATTGTTTTTATGTCAAATGATAGAATATTGCTTTGAATCACTCGTACCTTAATATTCATGCTATGTGATCAAGATTATGCTAGGTAGCATTCCACATCAAAAACTATCTTTTTTATCAGTTACCTACTCGAGGACGAGCAGGAATTAAGCTTGGGGATGCTGATATGTCTCCGTCGTATCTATAATTTTTGATTGTTCCATGCCAATATTATTCAACTTTCATATACTTTTGGCAGCTTTTTATACTATTTTTGGGACTAACATATTGATCCAGTGCCCAGTGCTAGTTCCTGTTTGTTGCATTTTTTTTGTTTCGCAGAATATCGATATCAAACGGAGTCCAAACGGGATAAAAACTGACGGAGATTTTTTTTGGAATATATATGATTTTTGGGAAGAAAAATCCACACGAGACGATGCTCGAGGGGCCCACGAGGTAGGGGGGCGCGCCCCTGACCCTCGTGGCCAGCCCTTAAGGCGGGCGACGCCCTTCTTTCGCCACAAGAAAGCTAATATCCGGATAGAGATCGTGTTAAAATTTCAGCCAAATCGGAGTTACGGATCTCCGGGAATATAAGAAATGGTGAAAGGGAAAAATCTGAGAACGCAGAAACAGAGAGAGAGACAGAGAGACAGATCCAATCTCGGAGGGGCTCTCGCCCGTCCCATGCCATGGAGGCCATGGACCAGAGGGGAAACACTTCTCCACTAGTAGAAAAGGGGGTAACGGTCCAGGCCGGGTCAGCCCATTAGTCCCGATTCAGTCTAGAACCGGGACCCATGGGGGCATTGGACCCGGTTCGTGAGCCCAAGGGGCCGGCCGGACCACGTGGGCCATTGGTCTCGATTCGTCTGGACCTTTTGGTCCCGGTTGGTGGGATGAACCGGGACCAATGGGCCTCGCTCCTGGCCCACCACCATTGGTCCCGGTTGGTGGCTTGAACCGGGACCAAAGGCTCCCCTTTAGTCCCGGTTCATGCCACCAACCGGGACCAATGAGGTGCCTATATATACCCCCTCGCGTAAGAGCAGAGCACACTGCTCTATTTTTTTTCTGGCCAAGGGGGAGAGGGCTTGGTGGTGCTCTAGCTCACCTCCTATGCACACAAGGTGTTCGATGGAATGCCCGAGCCACACTACTTAAGCTTTCTCCTCTCCAAGCTCGACCTCCAAGCTCCATTTTCCTCAATATTTGTCTAGGTTTAGCGGTCTGTCACGCCCCATCCCCGTCTTCACCGCCGTCGATCACCCGCGCCGAGCTCATCGGTGGCACCACCGTGGTGAGCCTCTTGTTCTTATCTTCCTTGTGAAAGGAAAAATATATTCTTACTTGTATCTTTACATAGATACTTGTATTATTTTCTTACTTTTATTATTGCATCTTATATAGTGCCATGGTTTTGGTATCCGTCCCCGTCGGCCCTCATCCTGTCTATGATTCGGATGTGGTATATATATTATCTTTATAACTATTGGTTCATTTATTGTTTATGAAAATTATGCCGACCAAAGTGACATAGATTTTATTTATGTAGGATGTATGTGAATCGGAAATTCCAATCGACCCTATTGTCGAGAGGTTAAATTTAGTTGAAGAAGAAAACAATTTGTTGAAGGAAAAAATAAAAAAATTGAGGAGGAGAAGATGATATTGGAGTTGCATGTTGCCGATGTCGTCGATGATCACAAGATCAAGATGGATGCAATGCGGTTGAAGATTAGAAAGATTAGAAAATATGCCATTCATACCGAGGCTTGGTATCATTATGCCGTTGGATCAATTGTTACCTTGGTTGCGATTATGATCGCATTTGTTTTCACATTGAAATGTTTTATATAGTTTCAATGTATGGTTTAATTAATTAGATGCTCTGGAGGGCTATATGTTGTTAGATGGGAACTATGTATGTACTTTGGTTTTAATGTGATGATGAACTTCTATTAATTTGGACACTTAATTATATATAACGCACACAGATGAACCAGAAATGGATGTACGACAGACACACCTCCGAGTACATTAAGGGCGTGCATGAGTTTCTCAATGCGGCTGAGGCAAACAAGCAGAATGGTTTTATGTGTTGTCCATGCACTGAATGTGGGAATACGAGGTCTTACTCTAACCGGAAAATCCTTCACTCCCACCTGCTTTACAAGGGTTTCATGCCACACTATAATGTTTGGACGAGGCACGGAGAAATAGGGGTTATGATGGAAGACGACGAAGAAGAAGAGTACGATGACAACTATGTGCCCCCTGAATACGGTGATGCTGCAACGGGCGGAGCTGGTGAAGATCAAGAGGAACCAGAGGATGTGCCCAATGATGGTGCAACGGGTGAAGCTAGTGAAGATCAAGAGGAACCAGACGATGTGCCGGATGATGATCTCCGCCGAGTCATTGGCGATGCAAGGATGCAATGCGAAAGTCAAAAGGAGAAGCTGAAGTTCGATCGCATGTTAGAGGATCAGAAAAAAGGGTTTTACCCCAATTGCGAAGATGGCAACACAAAGCTCGATACCGTACTGGAATTGCTGCAGTGGAAGGCAGAGAATGCTGTGGCTGACAAAGCATTTGAGAAGCTACTGAAAATATTGAAGAAGAAGCTTCCAAAGGATAACGAATTGCCCGACAGTACATACTGTCAGAGCCCTAGCTCAGCCCCTATTGTCCTTGCTTGATCTTGTTGCATCATGTTTAAATTTTATTGAAAGTTGAATTGGGGAAAGTGGAAAGCCTCGGAAGTCTTTTACAAAAATGATCAACATTAAAAATTGTTTCAAATAAACCCAAGAAAATGTTCCTGTCAAGCTATAAAAATATTGGCAAGAGGTAAAACTCAAACCAATATTTTTGGAGTCTCAGAAATATTTATTATGGGCATTTGGAATTAATTCAATAACTATTTGAATTGGATTTATATTTATTATATATATAAATATATGTTCAATAATTCTGAAAATTGTTGTGTGGCTTTGTATAAGTCCACTTTGTTGACACAATTATTTTCATGAAGTTTAAAATTGATTTAGTATTTTACTAAATCAGAAACAAATGTCAAAAAATAGAAAATAGAAATAAAAGGCAGAAAGGAGAGTACCTAAGCCACTTACCTGGCCTGCACTGTGTTGCCCCAACACTATTGGCCCAGCCCATCTCTCTCCCTTGTCTTCTTCCAGCTCACGCCAGAAGGACTGGAGCGCGCGTGGCCGACGCCCACCGGCACGCGCACGGGCACCTCCTGCTTGCCGCTTTCCCCCTCGACGCTCTGGAGATGCCACGCGACCCCCCTAGAGCCGTATGGATCCCCCACACCTCCTCTCCCCTTCTCTGTCTCGCTATCTCTCCCGCAGCCGAACACCACGGCCGTCGCCAATCGCTGCCACCGCGGCCACCGGCCTGCCCTAGCCTCATGGACGTGTCCCCGAGCTCCGCTTTCGTTCTCTACGTCCTCCACACTGAGCCACGCTTCGCCGGAGGCCTGCATCGTTGCCATCTGGTCGTCTTCACCCTTGGTACCCGCCGGACGCTGTTCATCGATTCGCCTCGCTCCGGTTGCCCCTGAGCCCACTGACCTTCTGCGCCGCCTCCCTGTGAGCTCCTCATCTCTCCTCTTTGCTCGCCCCCTCTGTTCCCATCTTCTAGCCGTCGTTCCATAAGTGCCCGAACCTCGCCGCCGATGGCCATGTCGCCGTCGTGGCTACAGACGCCGTAGCTTGCCCCTGAGCACGTCATCGTGCTTGTGCTGCTCCCAGGAGACGAACGCACCTGCTAGCTCACCTTCCCATGTACCATAGCGAGTAGCCGATACTGTCCGAGCTCCGGCCACCGCCAGGAGCTCACTTCCGGCGAACTCTGGCCATTCGGCGCCCTCCCGTTGGTCTCCCGGATGCGTACGGGCACGGGCTTCCTTCTGGTGCCCCTGACGCGTCGACCCGTGGCCTCTCGCGAGTTTCGAGCGGGCTCCGCCGTGGTTCAAGGTCGCCGCCGGCTGAACTCCGGCAAGCCGACGTGGCCGCGTGATTAGCGCTAATCATGGCCAGCTAACCCTCCCCAGAGCCACTGACTACTGGGCCCCATAGCCTAATTAACCCTGCTTAGCTCCTGTTTAGACTAAACTAACCCCACGAGCCCCACAGGTCAGTTTGACCTGGCCACGTCACCTGTTGACCGGCCCCACACGTCAGTGTTGACTTGCCGACGTGGCTGTTGACCCGACCCCACCTGTCGGCGACTTAACTGGCCCAGGGTCATTGACCAACGGGTCCCGCAGGTCAGGTTTGACCTGGACCGGCCCAGTTGACCAGCTGACGTCAGCATGACTTAGTGCTGACGCAGTAAAGCCTTTCTGGATTTTAAATAAATCAGAAATGATTTATTTATTTCAAAAATATCCTAAACTTCTAAAAATCGTAGAAATTCAACCGTAACTCCAAATGAAATATTTTATATATGAACAATTATCAGAAAAATCCAATCTATCCATCTGTACCATTTTCATGCATGTTAGAACAACTTAAGGTCACTGTTTAGGACAAATCATATGAATGGCATTTAATTGTGTTGCTAGTTGCGTTAGCTCAATCAACAACATATTGCCATGTCATTATCATGCATCATGTTGTGCATTGCATTGATTGTGTTCCTTCTCTGTTGCCGGTGGTTGTCCCCTCTCGAGAGACATTGTACCGACACTGTGATCGTTGACATTGATGAAGACCCAATGATATCTTCAGAAGTGCCAGGCAAGCAAAACCCCCTTGTTCATTCCGATACAATCCCACTCTCTCGCTCCTGCTCTCTTTTACTGCATTAGGACAACTATTACATGCTGCGGTAGTTGAACCCTTTCCTTTGCATGACTTGTCATTGCCACAGTAAATAGATGAAACCCACTAGCATGAGTAGGAGTTGTTTGAGCCCTGTTGTGCCTACTCATTCATGCTTGTTTGTCATGCCTGCTACTGCTTAGAGTTGAGTCAGGTCTGATTCATCGGGGATGAATTGGAATGTGGTGAACATGTCCTACCGTTGAGAGCTAAGTGTGTGAACACGATTTGGTAAAGGTAGCGGTGATAGGCCATGTAGGAGTACATGGTGGGTTGTCTCATTGCAGCTGTCCTTAGGAACTAAGTTCTGTGTTTGTGATCCATGAACAGTTACTACCACACATTGGGCTCCGGGTGCTCCAAGCTCTCTCGACTTATTAATCAACTCGATCTCTGTCCAGGAGTTGCAACTAGTTTCTGGTGTTTGTAGGTAGTGTTAGTAGTCTACCAAGTGGCACCCGGTATAGGTGGGCTTGGGACAGACTAGGCACAATGGCCTAGTGTACCAAGTGGCACCCGGTTGGTGGGCTTGGGAACCCTGTACACATCGTTTGGGGCCGTGAGCGACACCTCGGCCGGATCTCCTTGCGGATGGAACCCAAATAGGCGATAAACCTGGATTAGAGACTTGTGTGATTAGTCAGGTCATGGCAGACAACCTCACCAGGCTTCCGCTTGAAGGTTGCCGAGATACACAACATGTACATGGTGGTAAGTGGCGAGAGCGTGTGTGAAGAAGTACACCCCTGCAGGGTTATCATTATCTATTCGAATAGCCGGATTCCTCGGATATGGAAACTTGGACCCCTTGCATAGTTCATAGACAAGTGAAAGTGGATACTCTAAAATCCGCAAGATAATAAGCGTGAGTGCTATGGATGGCGTTCTCGTATGGAGACGGGAGCAGATCCATAGTGGAGTATTGATATGGTGAATATGTGGACTCGTGTGCGCCACCTCAAAGAGTTACTTGCAGTCGTAGTTCAGGATAGCCACCGAGTCAAAGCTGGCTTGCTGAAGTCAAACTCCACCACCCCTTTGTTGATACCGATGCATATGTAGTTAGGTCTGATGTAAGTCTTCATGGGTACATTTGTACTCACGTTTGCTTAGTTTATGTTTTTGCAGAGAGACTTCAGTCTCGCTAGTAGTTCCATGTGGACTTCAAGGTTTAGCTTGTTACCTCAGCTACGATATTGTGCCCTCGGCAGGATCTGATAGATAGTCAGGCTTTTCAGCCTTTTTCATTTACAGATGTCTGTACTCAGACAAGTTATGTAGCGACCAGACCTCAAACGGTCCAATCTCTGTGCTCAGGTGTCATCCCTGGATCAGTAATGCTGACAACACATAGTACTTGAAGGATTTATAACAGAGTAGCAATCACACACTTATTACATCGAGTGTCTCAATAGAGAACTTATTACAATAAATATGGCTTAAGGCCATCTAATAACGATAACAGCGGAAGGCTTAGAAGATAGTGAGTCCATCAACTCCAACGGCATCGCTGAGTATAGAACCACGACCTAAAACTCCTTAATCGTCGTCTGAAAAGTCTGCAACATTAACGTTGCAGCCCGAAAACGGGTCAGCACATGGAATATGCTGGCAAGCTAACACATAGAGAGTAATGGAATGAAAAAGCTATACTATATGCATATTTGGCTGGTGGAAAGCTTTATGGTTACAGTTTTGCGTAAAGCTAATTTTTCCCTACTGCAAAGGAATAAATTTTATTTAACTATCATGATAGTTGTTAAACATTGAGAATGGTTGACAGCATTCTCAATCCCAATTAACCATCATCATTAAACAGAACCCATGAAAATTAAATTTTAGAGTAACATGTTGAGATTCACATGATAATCCAAGTACTAGATACTCAAGATGTCCATAACCGGGGACACGGCTAACCATGATTAGTTTATACACTCTGCAGAGGTTTGCGCACTTTTCCCCACAAGACTCGATCGCCTCCGTTTGGTTTGTCGCACTACACGGTGTTTGAGAAACGGATGACCGAGAAATAGTCTTTCAGAAGCGCTAGCACCTTACGATGGATAGATCGTTACACCTACTTTCCCTACATCTGCTAGTCTACCCTGTAAGAGTTCGCACGACTTAATCAACTATGCTAGAGCCCATAATAGCTTGTGGCTGCACACGGAAGTTTCTAGTATGAAAAAAAATCTCATGATCCCTTTGGGCCTGGGTGGCGGTCCATAAAGAAAAACAGGTAATCCTGGAATACCAAGGTACCTCAATCCACCTAGATGTGTGTTTAAGTTACCACCTTAGATAAACCATTAATTAACAAACTCACAAATGTCATGGATATCACTCATCCAATCCACGTCTACTAGCATAGCATGGCATAATAGGCAAACGTAGAAGTAACTCCCAAAGGTTTGATAATACAACATGTAATAGGTACTACCTCAACTACTTCCCATCCCACAATTTAATTAGATCCTAATCATGCAATGTTTGAGGATTGATCTAATGCAATAAAACTGGGTAGTAGGAGGTATGATCAAAGTGTTACTTGCCTTGCTGATGATCCGCGAAACCTAGAGATTCAATGTAACAGGCGACGCACTCCGGGTATTCTATCGCAGACAAACAAACAAGCATACAATAAGTATTCATCTAATGCACAAGTAAAACTCAAATAAGAGATCTAACCAGAAAATTCAACTTAAGAACTCCAGTTTGCAAAAAGAATCAAATCAAACGTAGCAACGAAAGTCAAACAACAAAAGAAACAGGCTTCGTTTACTATTATGGATCTAGGGCAATTTTTACAGTGGCAAAAACTTGTTTAAGTTGGTTAAATGGATAGAGGGTTTGGAGACGAAACTCCAGGCGCTTGAATCGCCTTCCAATAAACGAGCGAAAAGTTATACTAAAACAAAAATCGGATCAGGAATCGTGATCAGAAAAATCGATTCCGATAAACAAGCGAAAAGTTATACTAAAACGAAAATCGGATCAGGAATCGCGAGCAGAAAAATCACGGATTTAATCCGAGAAAAGAAAAACGACGAACGTTCGCTAGAACGAACGAACGCTCGCTATTTAAATAAATCGGAAAAACCGATCTATTAAAAAAACCGAAACAAAAAAAACGAGCAAAACCGTCGGAAAAACCAAACGGTTTTTCGGGAAAACCGGCGACTAAAAAAAAACTACCCCGGCAACTCCGGCGACGGATCCGGCGGCGGCGGCGGGGCTGCGGCGGCGGTGGCACGGGGGTCGGCGGCGGCGCAGGGCGGCGGCGGCGGCGGTCGGCGGCAGCGGCGGCGCTGGGGCGGCGGCGGTAGGGGCGCTAGGGTTTGGAGGCCCCGGGCTGGGCTCCCCGGCTTATAAAGCCTGGACGGACCTGGTGTCCGGGTCGGACACGGCCCGTATGTTGGTTGCGTTTTTTTAATTAATTCCGCGCAGAAAAACAAATAAAATAAATACTAAAGGGACTCCAAAAATCCCGAAATAAATTTTCCCCCGCTTCTAAAATCAAGCCGCACAAGGTGAACATTTATTTGGGGCCTAAATGCAAATTTTAAAAACGCACATTTTTCCTAAATTCAAATAAAATATTGAAAAACTCCGAAATAAAATCTTATTTTATTTTATTATTAATTCCTCAATATTTCTTTATTTTGGGAAAGTCATTTTATTCCCTCTCTCATATTTTTGTAATAGAAATAATTCATGATAAAATAATTAAAATCAAATGATTCTATTCTCAAAATTTGAGAAAACTCAAATATGAAAATAACGAAATCCCCATCTCTCTCCGCGGGTCCTTGAGTTGCGTAGAATTTCTAGGATCAAAACCAAAAGCAAATAAATTATGATATGCAATGATGATCTAATGTATAACATTCCAAATTGAAAATTTGGGATGTTACATGTTAAGATTCCGCATGTGCTTTGACTTGTATGCTCTGAATGTTGGGTCATGAGACCCATGTTTGTATTATCTGGCTCTTCGGGGCCTAATTGATAAACATTCCGAGTCGTAGAGTCTTGTTGTGATGCCATGTTGTATTCCACATATTGAGCATATTGTGTGTATGATTAAAATGCTTGGTATGTGTGGGATCCGACAACCTACTTGTTTATCCTTGGTAGCCTCTCTTATGAGGAAATGTAGTCTTGTGCTTCCATGAGCCATAGTAGTCTGCTACAGCCCGGTTCACCGGAGTCCTGCTAGCCCAGCACTACTGCTCAGGAACACTTGACTGGCCGGCATGTGATTCACTTCGTTCCTGTGTCTGTCCCTTCGGGGAAGTGTCACGCGGTGACATCTGGAGACCTGCTTAGCCTGCTACAACCCGGGTTCCCGGAGTCCTGTTAGCCCAGTGCTACAGCCCGGATTCACACGCTGCTGACCCGACATGCTAGCGACACTTTGGGTTCACGACTAGTCATGTCGGCCCGGGTTCTCTGTATGCCTGTTCCCGTAAGTTAGTGCCACTTTGGGTTCACGACTAGTCATGTCGGCCCGGGTTCTCTGTCATATGGATGCTAGCGACACTATCATATACCTGAGCCAAAAGGCGCAAACGGTCCCGGGCCATGGTAAGGCGACACCCATGGGAGTACCGTGCGTGAGGCCGCAAAGTGATATGAGGTGTTACAGGCTAGATCGGTGTGACCTAGAATCGGGGTCCTGACACATACGCAGCAAAGAAGATCGCATGCCCTCTAGGATTGGAGGTGGAGAAGATACATGCATGCCCTAATGACTGCATCCTCTACCGCGGTGCATACAAGGATTTGAACGCATGCCCGGTATGCGGTGCATTGCGGTATAAGATCAGACGAGATGACCCTGGTGATGTTGATGGCGAGCCCCCCAGGAAGAGGGTTCCTGCGAAGGTGATGTGGTATGCTCCTATAATACCACGGTTGAAACGTCTGTTCAGAAACAAAGTGCATGCCAAGTTGCTGCGATGGCACAGTGAGGACCGTAAGAAAGATGGGAAGTTGAGAGCACCCGCTGACGGGTCGCAGTGGAGAAATATCGAGATATAGTACTGGGCTGAGTTTGCAAAGGACCCAAGGAACGTATGGTTTGCTTTAACCGCGGATGCCATTAATCCTTTCGGGGAGCAGAACAGCAATCACAACACCTGGCCCGTGACTCTATGTATGTATAACCTTCCTCCTTGGATGTGCATGAAGCGGAAGTTATTATGATGCCAATTCACATCCAAGGCCCTAAGCAACCCGGCAACGACATTGATGTGTACCTAAGGCCATTAGTTGAAGAACTTTTACAGCTGTGGAATGGAAATAGTGTACGTACATGGGATGAGCACAGACAGGAGGAATTTAACCTAAAGGCGTTGCTGTTTCGTGACCATCAATGATTGGCCCGCTCTTAGTAACCTTTCAGGATAGACAAACAAAGGATACCACGCATGCACGCACTGTTTAGATGACACTGAAAGTATATACCTCGACAAATGCAGGAAGAATGTGTACCTGGGCCATCGTCGATTTCTTCCGACCAACCATCAATGTCGAAAGAAAGGCAAGCATTTCAAACGCGAGGCAGATCACCGGAAGAAGCCCGCCATGCGTACCGGTGATCACGTACTTGCTATGGTCAATGATTTACACGTAATCTTTGGAAAGGGTCCCGGCGGACTAGCTGTTCCGAATGACGTTGAGGGACACGCACCCATATGGAAGAAGAAATCTATATTTTGGGACCTACCCTACTAGAAAGACCTAAAGGTCCGCTCTTCAGTCGACGTGATGCACGTGACAAAGAACCTTTGCGTGAACCTGCTAGGCTTCTTGGGCGTGTATGGGAAGACAAAAGATACACCTGAGGCACGGGAGGACCTGCAACGTTGCACGAAAAAGACGGCATGCCTCCGAAGCAGTATAAAGGTCCTGCCAGCTATGCTCTTATGAAAGAAGAGAAAGAAATCTTCTTTGAATGCCTGCTCAGTATGAAGGGCATGACTGGCTTCTCGTCGAATATAAAGGGAATAATAAATATGCCAGATAAAAAGTTTGAGAACCTAAAGTCTCATGACTGCCACGTGATTATGACGCAACTGCTTCCGGTTGCATTGAGGGGGCTTCTACCGGAAAACGTCCGATTAGCCATTGTGAAGCTTTGTGCATTTCTCAATGCAATCTCTCAGAAGGTGATCGATCCAGAAATCGTACCAAGGCTAAGGGGTGATGTGGCTCAATGTCTTGTCAGTTTCGAGCTGGTGTTCCCACCATCCTTCTTCAATATCATGATGCACGTCCTAGTTCATCTAGTCGACGAGATTGTCATTCTGGTGCTCGTATTTCTACACAATATGTTCCCCTTTAAGAGGTTCATGGGAGTCCTAAAGAAATATGTCCGTAACCGCGCTAGGCCAGAAGGAAGCATCTCCATGGGCCATCAAACAGAGGATGTCATCGGGTTTTGTGTTGACTTCATTCCTGGCCTTAAGAAGATAGGTCTCTCTAAATCGCGGTATGAGGGGAGACTGACTGGAAAAGGCACACTTGGAAGGGACTCAATAATATGCACGGACGGATATTCTTGGTCTCAAGCACACTACACAGTTCTACAGAACTCTACCTTGGTGACCCCATATGTCGATGAACACAAGAACAATCTGCGCTCCAAACACCCAGAGCAGTGCGACGACTGGATTACATGTGAACACATCACGACCTTCAGCAATTGGTTGGAAACACGTCTCAGAGGTGACAACACTGTTTGTGATGAGCTGTACTTGTTGTCCAGGGGACCATCTTTGACTGTATTGATTTACAAAGGATACAAGATAAATGGGAATATATTTTACACGATTGACCAAGATCAAAAGAGCACCAACCAAAACAGTGGTTTCCGCTTTGATGCAACAACTAAGAGGGGAAAGGTCGACACATATTATGGTTACATAGTGGACATATGGGAACTTGACTACGGACATGATTTTAAGGTCCCTTTGTTTAAGTGCAAATGGGTCAATCTGTCAGGAGGCGGGGTACATGTAGACCCACAGTACGGAATGACAATAGTGGATCTGAAAAATCTTGGGTACATTGACGAACCGTTCGTCCTAGCCCATGATGTGGCACAGGTTATCTATGTGAAGACATGTCTACCAGACCGAGAAAAAGAAAAGATAAGGAAGCGAATACATCATACGATGAGCCAAAGCGCCACATAGTTCTTTCAGGAAAAAGGGACATCGTGGGAGTGGAGGGCAAGACAGATATGTCTGAAGATTATGAAAAGTTTCATGAAATTCCTCCCTTCAAAGTCAAGGCTGACCCAATCATCCTGATAAACGATGAAGATTATCCATGGTTACGGCGCAATAAGCAAATGACACAAGCGAAGAAAAAGTGAAGACTTTCTCCCGCAACTATTATGATGATACCAAGCCAACTTTGTAATAGACGAGTATGATACTATTATCCGTTTTGTTCATGCACATGCTATGTGGGTGAAATTATGATACCATGCCAACTTTCAACTTTTTCAGAGTTCATTTGAAATGCTTTAATGTCTTATGGTTCGGCCCTCGTCATACCATCTATGTTCATTTTTTAGTAAAGTTAATCACAAACTTCTGATTCACACAAATTTCAAAGAATTCAAATTTTAACTGTTCTAATTTGAAAACTAATGGCACTAACAGAAAGTTTATAATTTTTATAAAACTAATGGCACTAACAGAAAGTTTATAATTTTTATAAAACTAATGGCACTAATAGAAAGTTTATAATTTTGCTGACCTAAAATCAAAAAGAATTAAAAAATAAAGCAAAAAACAAAAGAAAATAAATAATGCAAAAAACAAAACAAAAAAATGAAAAAAAACTATTTTTATAGTAAAGTTAATCACAAACTTGTGATTCACACAAATTTCAAAGAATTCAAATTTTAACTATTCAAATTTGAAAACTAATGGCACTAACAAAAAGTTTATAATTTTTCTAAAACAAAAAGCAAAAAGAATTAAAAAATAAAGAGAAAACAAAAGAAAATAAATAATGCAGAAAAGAAAACAAAGAAACTAGAAAAAATATAAAAATAGCAACAATAAGTATTTTGTTGTAAGTAGAAACAAAATAAAAGAAATAAAGCAACAAAGAAAACAAAAAAGTGCCACCTACTGGGCCCCCACGGCCTGAATACGACTAGAAACCCTCCCATGGGCCAGGATTCAGGCCCGCAGGAGGCCAAGTAGGCCCACAGGCAGATAAAGTCACTTTAGGCCCGTAAGCCTGCATTTGAGAGGAGCTCGAATTGGTCAGCGCAGCAGCGCTTATAAACCACGGTCGAAGCCTCTCGGCTAGCGAGGTGGGACTAAACATCCCACCGCACCGCACCAGTTCCAGCCTTTGGTCTTTGGTCGAAGCTTCTCGGCTAGCGAGGTGGGACTAAACCACGGTCGAAGCCTGAATACGACTAGAAGCCTCTCGGCTCGAAGGCCTTTGGTCCCGGTTGGGGCCACCAACCGGGACTAAAGGGGTGCATTGGTACCGGTTCGTGGCATCAACCGGGACTAAAGGGGTGCATTGGTACCGGTTCGTGGCATCAACCGGGACCAATGCCTCCCTTTAGTCCCGGTTGGTGCTACCAACCGGGACCAAAGGCCGCCGCTTCCCGCCCTTTGGGCTGCTGAAAAGAGGCCTTTGTCCCGGTTGGTGGCACCAACCGGGACTAAAGGGAGGCATTGGTCCCAGTTGATGCCACGAACCGGGACCAAAGCCTTTTCTATATAACCAAACACTTAGGAAATTTCCCCCACCAGCCATTCTTCTCTCGAACGCCGCCAGGCTACTGCGCTGATCCTCGACGCCGGTCCCTGCCCCGACGTCGCCGTCGCCTCCCCGAGCCGCCCGAGGTCGCCGTCGCCGCCCGCTCGCCATCGCCCGTGCCCTCGCCCGACGCCGTCACCGCTCGCCGCCCTGCCCCGACGCACCCCGGCCCGCCCCCGTCGTCGCCGTCGCCCTGCCCTGCCCCCTTCCTCGTCGGCCGTTGCCCCTGCCCCGTCGCCGTCCTCGCCGCCGAACGCGTGCCCCCTTCCCCGTCGCCGTCCTCGCCGCCGAACCCGCGCCCCTCCTCACCTTGGTCCGGCCGGCACCCCTCCCATGTCCTTTTTTTCATATATTATATACTTTTTTTCAGATTATATATATATGTGTGTGTGTGTGTGTGAGTATATGTATTGTGTATATATGATTTGTATTTTGCTTTTTATAAAAATGTATATATGTTTGTATGTTCTCTGTGTACATATGTTCATATATGCAAAACTTAGATTTATATATTTAGAAAAGGATTATCTATATATGTTCTCTGATTTAGTGCATTTTAGGTTAGTTTCATTTTTAGAAAAGTTTTATATATTTAGGAGAGGAAAAAGGAAAATAAGAAGAGGGAAATGGAGAAGAAGAGGACAGGAAGAAAAGGAAGAGGAGAACAAGAGGATCGGAGAGGAAGAAAAGGAAGAGGAGAAGAAGAAAGGAATAGAGGAGAAGAGGAAAAAATAGAAAAATTTCTATTTTTTCTTCTTCTCCTCTATTCCTTTCTTCTTCTCCTCTTTTTTTTCTTCGATCTTCTCCTCTATTCCTTTCTTCTTCTCCTCTTTTTATTTCTTCTTCGTTTTCTTATGTTTTATCGGGTCTGTCGTCGTCAATATACCCCTCCCGATAACTTCAACACGAGGGGGGGGGTCGATATACCCCCTCCCCGATAATATTATTTTCCCATGTATGTACGTCGTGTCGATATAAACTGCCAATAACTTCAACACGTCGGGGGGGGGGGGTCGATATACCCCCTCCCGATAACTTCAACACGAGGGGGGTCGATATACCCTCTCCCGATAACTTCAACACGAGGGGGGTCGATATAGCCCCTCCGGATAACTTCAACACGTGGGGGGGGGTCGATATACCCCCTCCCCGATAATATTATTTTCACATGTACGTATGTCATTGTTGTCGATATAAACCCCTCCCGATAACTTCAACACGTGGGGGGGTCGATATACCCTCTACCGATAACTTCAACACGTGGGGGGGGGGGGTCGATATACCCCCTCCCCGATAATATTATTTTCCCATGTACGTATGTCATCCTTGTCGATATAAACCCCTCCCGATAACTTCAACACGTGGGGGGGTCGATATACCCCCTCCCCGATAACATTATTTTCTCGTGTATGTATCTCGTCGTTGTCGATATTACCTCCTCCTTGAAGCGTTCTCGAGGCCACCCCAAACCCTTGAAGCGTTGTCGAGGCCACCCCAAACCCTAGAGAAGCAGCATCGAGGCCACTAATATGATTCCTTATTGTGATTAGCCAGCTAGTTCTACGTTTGCCACTAATATATCCATCTGTCATGTTTGAATAATAATTGCCATGTTGTAAATATTTGTAGAAACTATGGACACCCCCCGAGACGAAGCACAAGAAGTGATGTTGGGGGACATAATCGCACAAAGAAGTAATGCCGTCTGCTCGTTGTTTCTCAACGACACCGATGATCTGGAAGGACATGGTGAAGAAGCAGGCTATGATTATGATGGCTCCTTTGACCCAATGCTGGTGCAAGAAGGAGACCGTGATGACGGCTCCGGTGACCCAATGACGGTGCAAGAAGGAGACCGTGATGACGGCTCCGATGACCGAACCGAGTCCGGCCAGGTATATATATTAGTTAAGCCTGTGCTGACTAGCTAATTGATGCATTCTTTGTTTTGGTATGTACACATATTAATTAACTCTCATCTTTCTTCTTTTTTCTAGCCCTTCGGATCGAGCACAACTTCGGTAAAGAGACGATGCCCGAAGAAAAAGTTGAGCTTGGATAAAAGGTTTGAGATCACAGCAATAGCGCACGAAGACCAACCGATTGAATCCATCCGGACAAAAGATGCATTTTCTGCTCAGTGCGGGGTTCTTGTTAGGGACAAGATCCCGATCAGCATCCACCAATGGTATAAGCCTAAGAACGAAGACCCTCAGGTGTCTTATGTTAATGATATGCAGAAAAATGATCTTTGGACTGAGCTGAAGTCAAATTTCACCCTACCACCAGAGGAGGATCCGGAGAAGCCAGTTTAAGAGAAATTAATCAAGTCTTTTGCTCTTAAGAAGATGGTAGACCTATTCAGGAGGTGGAAGAATGAGCTGAAAAGGTTTGTCGACAAAGAAGAGATACCAGAATTCATCGGCAAATATGAGAAGATCAGAGATCACTGGCCCGTATTTGTGGCCCATAAGACATCGGAAAAGAGTAAGAAGATGTCGGCCACAAACAAGCAAAATGCTGCGAAGAAGAAGCTTCACCATCGCACGGGGTCAGGTGGCTACCTCAAACCCGGCCTAAGTGGGCCAAGGCTGAGAATGATCTGCTTGATAAAGGGATCGAACCAGAGACAATGAACTGGCCAGATCGTTGCCGTACTTGGTTTTTCGGGGCTGGCGGAACCTTGGACCCTGTATCAGGGAAGTGCCTTTGGACGAACGAGCAAATGAAAATACCAGTCAACAGGCTTCAGCACTATATCAATGCAGCGCAGCAAGGGACGTTCGTTCCAGACAGAGAGAACGACGAGCTCACAATGGCCCTCGGGAATCCTGAGCACCCTGGACAGACACGAGGCACGCCAGGCTCCGTTCCGTGGAAGGCTGGGTTTCTGGACGCAGGCGGTTACAAACGCCAGGAGAGGAGGAATAAAGTGCAGCTGACCCAACTGCAGGCGCTGCATGCAAGGGTACAAGCGATAGAGGAACGAGAAGCAAATCGCAGCAAACGAACTGCCGAAGCTTCCCCCGAAGCTACCCCGCCATCTCAGCGGAGAAGCAGCGTGGCCTCCACCGAGCTGCTTCAGCAGGAGCATGTATTGACGGCTCCTGCCAGCTACCCCGTGGATGCTATCACGGAGTCTCAACATTGCCACCTTATGACGCAATGACAGAACTTCAAAGTCAAGGCGGCTGTCCGCTCTGTTCGACCTCCTGAACCCCGCGCAACTTTTCACTGTCATCCGATTCCAGAAGGATATGCTAGGTGACGGTGGACGAAATAACGGAGGGATTTGAGGACCTCCAGCTTGACCACCCTGCCGGTGAAGGGGAGACTAGGCTGGGTTCTGCTCTTAAGACTCCATGCATATGGCGGAAGGAGCTCATCAACCTTCCGAACTGGACGCCTCCGCCTCCTCCTCCTCCACCGGCGAGTCAGGGCACTCCGCCTCCTCCACCGCCTCCTCCTTCGGCGAGTGACGATCAGGGCACTCGGCCTCCTTCTCCGGCGCGTGGCGGCACTCCGCCTCCTTCTCCGCCTGCGCCGGCGCGCCCGAGCAGCCACCAGCCTCCTCCTTCTCCGGCGTGTGGCGGCACTCCGCCGCCTGCGCCGGCGCGCCCGAGCAGCCACCAGCCTCCTCCTTCTTTGCCTCGCCAGCAAGGGAGGAAGAGACCCGCCACCTCCCCGACTGCTCCGGTGCGTCGTAGTCCTTCTCCTCCGCCTCGTAAGCAAGCATGAAAGAAGACAGCCGCAGCCGCTCCGTCTGCTCTGGCGTCTAGCAGTACAGCCAGAGGCGGGAGGAAATACAGATACGGTCCACCTCTCAAGCCTCTAGAGAAGTTACCGTACGAGATGACCGTGGAAGAAAACAAGAAGATCGTGCGGACCGAAGTGAAGGACTTCTTTGAAGGGTCAAAGAGACATCCACCTCCGGAGGAGAAGGTAGATGCGGTGAAAGCAAAGCGCACTCTGGCTGCCCTGACAAAACCACCAAAGTCTCCACCGAAAGGCAACTATGAGCGCATTATTGGAAAGATATTTGTTGAAGCGGAGCGGTCGGGAACTACTGTCAGTGATCAAAGGTTAAAAGAACGACGAGCTGCAAAAAAAATGCCCAGCTCGGCGAACAAGCGAACCAATCGTGCCCCCCGCTCAATGTCTCTACGACATCGTCGCTAATGATCCGAGGATGGTGCCCGGTTATAGCAATCTTGGAGATTACCTGCCCAACGATGTACATTATGATTTCTTGGAAGCGGAGCCGGTACACAGATACGAGTACGGGAAGCCTCTCGTCAAAGATGAAAGATCTCTAACAACGATGATGCGAAGATTGCATGATTGGTACATGAAAACCTACAGAGAGTCTGGGGGGAAGGATACCTTGACGCTGATAGTTAGAGAGGAGCATGACCTCGTTGGAATTGAACTGTTGAATGTTCCATTTGAGGAGTTCTTCCCGTTTTTCAATCAAAGGGCCCCCGATAAAGCAACGGTCACTTGCTACTGTCTGTAAGTAGTACTACTTCTCTCATTAAGTCGCTCTCTCTATATAGGTCAGCTCTTTCATTGCATGTATTTATAATTATCCTCTATATTATGCAGATTGAAGATCGCCGAATTGAAGAAAAGACAAGTCGGTGATAATGGGTTCATTAACACAAATCTCATAGATGCAACTGAGGTTAAATTTCATGCCGAAGATACCGAGGCCAACTTGCTATGATCGTTCGTAATAAATGAAAACAAAGATATAATACTCTTTCCTTACAACTTCAAATGAGTGTTACTGTCTTTTGCATATTCCGTTTCCCTTATATATTAGTCCAGGTTATAGTATTGTAATTGATGAGTTATGCATGCATGCGCAGTTACCACTATATTCTCCTAGAGATTAAGCTTGAGCAGGGACTAGTAACCGTCTTAGACTCGAGATGAAAAGATCCCCAGGAGTATGCGGACATGACTCAAATGCTCAAGAAGTAAGTTAAATCGATCATTATCCACCATATCAGCATCAGCAACTTTGTTCATTTTCTGATGTCGAGTAATTGTTGTCTTTGTCTGACAGGGTTTGGAGAAAATTCACCAAAAAAGCTCCGGGACTACCGAAGAACCTGCAATTTAGACACCCGAAAGTAAGTACTATAGTAGCATGTACCGCGCATCTCCTAGTGATTCAAGCGCTAGTTTCATCAATACCATTTGGCATGCTTGCTTATTAGTTTGATTGACCTCTATTTCTTGTAAAGTGGTTGTCGCAGGATCAAGGGAATGATTTCTGTGGATACTATGTTTGCGAGTCCATCTGCCAAACGACCTGTGAACGTGGGTACTCTGACGAACAATATGAAGTGCGTAAGCAATAATATTCACAATTTTATTTTATTACCATCATTTGTGTTGAGTTTCATTTATTCATATATATATATATATGTATTGACCCCCTTCTTCAAATTAGATCTTTCGGGTGCGGGATGAACTCCTAGCACCAGATCGTATGCGAGCAATTCAAGAGGAATTGGCGGCATTCTTCCTTGACCACGTGATCGCTGAACACGGAGAATACTATGTGGATCCTGTGTTCATATATAATTAGGAGATTATATTGTAAGAGATAATTATTGTATATATGTAGCCGGTAGTGTTGGATAGATATACGAGAACTTGTTGTTCGACCAATCTCTCGGAGAAGGAGAGGTGGTTGATATCACTTCTTTCTGTGTGCATATGTTCATGACAATCTTCTGTTTCCTTCGTTTGCTTACTAGCTAGCTAGCGTGTCTAGTCCTCTCTATACTTATATAGTACGTAGCGTCGACCAAGCACGGACATAAGAGAGGACGCTTCTCTCTATTAATTAGCTAGCTAAAACAATATATGAAACACCTAAATTAACCCCCAAAAACCCCCAACCCCCCCCCCCTTTCAAAAAAAACAAAAACCCCAGCCACTGAAATGCTGACGCGTGGATGCTTATTGGTCCCGGTTGGTGCCACCAACCGGGACCAAAGGCCCTCCTGCCTGGGCTCGGCGCACCGGCCACGTGGAGGCCGATCTGTCCCGGTTCGTTTAAGAACCGGGACTAAAGGGCTAGGGCATTAGTAACGACCCTTTAGTCCCAGTTCAAAAACCGGGACAAAAGGCCATTACCAACCGGGACGAATGGGGTTTTTTCTACTAGTGGTTTAGAACAATAGACCCCCACCTTAGACTTACGATGTTTTTTAGCACACAAAGAAATGGGAGTCAATAGCTGGTGGCAATTATCTGACGGAGGGTGGAGAAGTTAGGCGGTCACAGAATCACAGTAGCGCTGGTCATAGATTAGATTTTCGGCCGAAACAACAATTTTGAGCCGAATTACGGCCATCTCTCTTGGGCCCATCATATATCCCTTTCGATCAATTTTTCTGGCCCAACTTTGAAATTTCTGCCCCGGCCTAACTTCTACAGCGTTGTCGCCCTAACCCTAAAGTTTTCATCTTTCCTCGGTCCTCCTATGTGCCGGGTCGCCGCTACACTGGTCACATCACACCGAACACAGCTTCTCCAGCCGTCTGACCAAGGCTCTCTCCTCTACGGCTCCATGCACTACTAGGAAAAACCTTATACACAGAGGCTTATCAGTAGTGCTTGTTAAAAAGACGTGCTACTGATACTTAGCAGTGGCACATGCTAGGGTTGTGACCGTCCGCACTTAGCAGTAGCGCATGCTTGCTGTTATGGCCAGCCCAGGCCTAGCTGCACGTCCCCTCTTAGGAGTAGCGTGGGTCTTGGGCCGGCGCTACAGCTAATGACATTAGCAGTAGCGTTGGGCCGCGACCCGCGCTACTACTAAGCCCATGTTATCATCGTCCTCCCCCCGCCTGACCTCTTAGTCTCCCTCCTCACTCTCCATCTCCACTCTCTCTCCCACCCTTGTCGGCCCGCCCCCGCACTACTCCGGCCGCCCTCCCCCATGGCCGCCCTACCCACGTGCGGCTTCCCTCCCCCGGCGCCGGCCCTCCCCAATGCGTGGCCACCCTCCCCCGTGCCTGCCACCTCCATCCCCTTTGTCGGCCCAGGCTGCCTACCGTGAGTACCTCCTTCTCCTCTATGAATGTGGTGGATGAATTAGCAAATGCAATACGTTCAGATTTTTTTACTAATTTTGCTCATATATATGAACCCTAGGTGTTCATATATATGAGCCCACTTCATCATTACAGCACTAAAAAGTTTTTTAGTACAATAGTATGTATATATATGTAACCCTAGGTGTTCATATATATGAACCCACTACTAGTAGAAAGCTTATAGATAAATGGGTGAATGAAATTAGGTTTTTTTTTGTAATGCTTGGACAGATAGATGGATAAAACTAGGTTTTTTTAATAATGCTTTGGATATATAGATGGATGGATGGATAGCTGTTAGGGTTAGTAATACAATTTTTTAGTAAAAAAACTAGTTTTACAAATTTTTAGTAAATGTAGGTCTTTTGAATCAGCATAATAATGTTTAGTTGATAGCTTATAGGGTTTCACTAAGTCCTAAAATTAGGATAATAATGTTTTTTGTTTATATTTTGTTTTTGCATAAATTAAGTAGCCCCTGCATCATCCCCGTTGTCGTCCCCGTCACCGACCCCCTCCGACCTTGAGGTGAGAGCAGCCAAATCCCCATGTCGTTGAAGTCGATGATGATGTAGATGTTTTCATAGATGTAGTAGTAGTATATGAGTAAGGAAGCCACTAACTTGTCACATGAGTTCATCGATTGCCTCCTCCACTGGACTAATTTTCTTAAAGTCCATCCCATGTGCGACCAAGTACTCCTGCTTTAATATTCTGCTTCAATACTTTTATTTCATTAATGCTTTTGAAAAATTTCGACAAAATGGATGCATATATGCATTTTGCAGGGAACACCTCCGAGTGACCTATGTTTTGCTGGAATGTTGATTCATTTCCGTTCCGGAAAATTTCAGGCATTCGATATGTCCTATTTTAGCAAAGGTCGTGCTATATTTTTCTGTGAATTTTGGCATGACTTGTGCTACAATGTGTGGAAATATCGAGTGGCCCGGATTCTCTAGAAAGATAATTAAACGACATTACGGGTTGACTTTAAGTCTGTCGGGGCTCCATACATGACAGTCACAAAACTAGTGAGGGAATGTCCACCATATATGAGAAAGGAAGAGGAATCTCGACCGTTGTCGTGGGGGTAGCTTCTTCTTCATGCCAAGGTGCTGGACATTTTGGTGTAACTCGCTTTGGAATGATAGGAGGAGCTACCATCACCAACAATCGCAAAATGTCAAAGAGGAAGAATCCTGACTGTTGTCATGGGGGTCACTTCTCCTTCATTCCCGTGTGCTAGACATTTTGTTGTAATGCACTCGGGGACGAAGGGAGGAGTGACCATCACCGACGGTCGAATATATACACCACGTGAGCTGAGAGTTCTCAAGAAAAGACTCGACAGGCCGATAGTCAACCCGTGATGAATAATAATGATCTAATTTAGTTCTTGTACTACATATATTAAATTTTAGAAGTTTAATCTTTGAACTATGACCATAGAAAATGTCTGATGATGACGATAGGATCCTAGAGTGCGATTACTGCGGCAATGACCGGGGTCTATGCTGCAGGCCTCACCTTTGAGACGGTAGGCGCTTTAGTATTAAGCTCGAGAAACCTTCTGTCTTGAAACAGTACGCAACGACGATAAGTCTTTTTTTGTAATTAAGCATGACTTCTGCTTCTTCAACGTGTAATTTCTGTCTTTTACAATTCGATTAGTGCATCCCATGTCATGCAAGACGGCTATGTCTTGGAGAAGCTAAATTTTGAAGATCATGAGAACATGGAGACAAAGAGAGTTCACCTCAGGACCCATCATGGTTATACTTTTGCCGCAAATCTATACAATGCGGTGAACTACTCCTACATTGGTTGCTCAAATTGGGAAGAACTGTGCAAGGCGTATGGTTTTCACGAGGGTATGCATGTCACCTTCGATCTTGGTTATCCTAAAGATGACATTGACGAAGATAATGTCGATGAAGATAATATCGACGAAGCTAATATCGACATTTGGGTCCTTGTTGATACGCTCCCACTTCTACCTCTATGTGATTTTCTCAAGCTATTTTTAAGTAATTTATATTGTTTATAGGGAACTAGTTGATAGCTTATATATTTCCTTGACAGCTTATTTAAATTCTTCAAAAAATGCTTAGAAAATAGTAGACAGAACCTACTACACTGATGACTCTGAATTAACTTACGAGGAGAAAGATCATCTTTGTGTGCAAGAATTATGAAACTCCTCCACATTATGGTCAATAGGTGCCACTAGTCCATGTGTTGAACTACACCAACATCCATAGAAATGGCATGGTAAGATTTTCTATTATTATGACACCAATGCATCTTTTCCATACATTCTTCTAAAGCTAAACTACATTGCTAACTAGGTTACTATTATGCTCTTCAACAGAAAATCCCAAAGAATTGTGTGCCTCATCTGATGGATACGAAAGGTCACATGGATGTTGTTAGCTTGCGGACAAGTCCGCCTATAGGTCATCACTGTTCATACAAATTTTTGACTGGTGTTCTTCATTGACTATATATATATATATATTGGAATTTTTCTATGTCCTCAACAACATTCACTTATTGTTAGTTCTTCAAGTTGATTTTTCCTCTAAGTGAATGTGATCAGACCCGTTCCCCCTCTATACTAAACTCAACCCAGTCTGTTTACAAGTTCTTCATGTGTGTTCTATTTGAAACCCGTTCGAAGTCTTCACTGTGTCCTTGACAGCTGAAGAATTTGTGAACGAAACTTAAAGGATTTTCATGTCCGAATTTTTGGATGTTGCCGCTCAAACCATTCTGCTTCCCACGATGTATTAAACTACACACCGGCGATCCCCCACGATCTCCACCTCTCTGTACATGGGTGACATATGTCGTTAGTATAGTGAGAGTCAGGGGCATGTTCGTCCAAAATCTTCGGACAAGTAGTTTTTCACCGCGGCTATAAAAACCCGTTCCCTTCCTCGGACCTCATTTACTCCACTCGACCTGAATCTCGCTCGAGCTCTCAGACATAGCGCCATCACCAAACTCCATCATCGCCGGTGAGGAAGAGCTTCACTGCCTCGTCGCTGCCATACTCGCGTCGACCGCGGAAATCTTCACTCCGCCGCCACCATAGCTGTCTCCCGTCGCCAAGTTAGGGCATGGGAGATCTGAACAGACGAACTTCTCCATCTCCACTCCCAGTTTTTTGTGTTCTTCGACAAGGGTAATTAAAATCTAATTTGACTGCCCTACTTTGTTTCTTATGATCTCCCCAAAATCCTCAAAAGATGTTTATTCTTCAACTTCCCACTCCTTAAACACCTGAATACTTATATTCCTTGATTTATCTAAGCTATGTTTTTCTTCATGATTCCTCAATTGTGTGGATTTTCTAATCTATACAACTCTGGAACCTAATACAAGAACGCTTAGCGAAATTCCTCAAGACTGTTAAATTCCTAAAAATTGATTCTTTTGAAAAATTTATGAGAACGCGTATGACCTCTCCAAATTCTTCGCACATATACTTTGTTCACAGGTATAAATGTCCACTACTGAATCATTAGGTTCTCATCAACTAACTCATTTGTAGCATTCTGATACGTCTCCAACGTATCTATAATTTTTGGTTGTTCCATGCTGTTATCATTCTTGGATGTTTTACAATCATTTTACAATTATTTTATATCATTTTTTGGGACTAACCTATTGACATAGTGCCCAGTGCCAGTTGCTGTTTTTTGCTTGTTTTTTACATCACAGGAAACTAGTATCAGACGGAGTCCAAATGCAATGAAACTTTTTGTGGATTTTTTCTAGACCAGAAGACACCTGTTGGGCCAAGAAAGTACCTGAGGGGGGATCCGAGGGGAGCACAACCCACCATGGCATGCCCAGGTGGATTGTGCCCACCTCGGTGGCCTCCCGCACCGCCTCTTTGCTCTATAAATACTCCAATATTCTAGAAACCCTAGGAGAGTCGACGAGAATCAATTCCAGCCGCCGCAAGTTCCAGAACCATCAGATCCAATCTAGACACCATCACGGAGGGGTTCATCATATTCATTGGTGCCTCCCCGATGATGCGTGAGTACTTCATTGTAGACCTACGGGTCCGTAATTAGTAGCTAGATGGATTCCTCTCTCTCTTTTGATTCTCAAGACAATGGTCTCTTGGAGATCTATTTGATGTAACTCTTTTTGTGGTGTGTTTGTTGGGATCCGATGAACTTTGAGTTTATGATCAGATCTATGTTTTTATCCATGAAAGTTATTTGAGTCTTTTGATCTCTTATATGCATGATTACTTATAGCCTCGTATTTCTTCTTCGAATCTTTTGTTTAGCTAGGCCAACTAGATCGATTTTTCTTGCCATGGGAAGAGGTGCTTTGTGATGGGTTCGATCTTACGGTGCTTGATCCGAGTGACAGAAGGGAACCGACACGTATGTATCGTTGCTATCAAGGATAACAAGATGGGGTCTATTTCTACATAAATATATATTGTCTACATCATGTCATCGTTCTTATTGCATTACTCCGTTTCTCCATGAACTCAATACACTAGATGCATGCTGGATAGCGGTCCATGTGTGGAGTAATAGTAGTAGATGCAGGCAGGAGTCGATCTACTAATCTTGGACGTGATGCCTATATAATGATCATTTCCTGGATATCATCATGATTATTTAAAGTTCAATCAATTGCCCAACAGTAGTTTGTTTACCCACCATATTCTATTTTTCTCAAGAGAAGCCACTATTGAAATCTACGGCCCCCGGGTCTCTTCTTTATTATATTTGCCTTCGCGATCTATTTTTATTTGCTTTTATTTTCAGATCTATTAATCCAAAAATACCTTGTTGCAATTTTTATTTATTTATTGATTTTATCTCGCATTCCCGCGAAAACTATTTATCCAATCTACTACAATTTTACCTATCTTTTTACCCGTGAGGGATTGACAACCCCTCTCTTACGTCGGGTTGCAAGAATTTTGTTCTTTGTGTGCAAGAGCTGTTTACGTGGTGTTGCGTGGTTCTCCTACTGGTTCGATAACCTTGATCTCATCACTGAGGAAAATACCTACAGCAGTTATGCTGCATCATCCCTTCCTCTTTGGGGAAATACCGACGTAGTTCAAGCTGCATCAAAAGGAATTTCTGGCGTCGTTGCCTGTGATTCATGGCGCTCTCCACTTCGGAATTTGTAGTGGATATTTTATCCGCATCCTCTGTCGGTGGAGCATCTCGCGGGTGCCCCGTGTTAGCTTCCGCCTCTGTGTCCGGCCCTGGAGCCTGGCTAGTAGAGGCGTGATCGGCGACCTCCCCGGATATAGTCCGGCGAGCGCTTTTCCTTTATCGAAGCATGGGTGTTATTACGTCTTAAAATATGATAATCACGGTGTGAGGTTTGGTATAATACCTCTGTGCCGACGTCTCCGTCCGGACCGCCTTCCTTCTCAGCCTGCCCGGCTTCGGCGCCCCTTGTTGGTAATTCGCCACGGGCTCAGCATGGTGTCCCGAGGACCTTCCCTGTAAAACACCGTACAGATACGGTAGGTGAAGGGCGCAAAAAAGGGATACTTCTCGAAGGTTGGGACTCTGGTCTCACTTACCTACGAGGCAGGGAGTAGCCCAGGATAGTCGGCTATAATAGCCACAATGGCCTCATCGCAGCTTAATTGATAGAATATCCTGTCAATCAGCTCCACAAATATGTCCGGATCCTCTTTAAGGCAGGGGTTGAGGGACCGTTCAGGATCCTCTGGTTGTGGAGGTGGGTTGTTGATCTCCCTTACCGCCTTGCGCAGCTCCTGCGATGAACCGGCAAGATAAAATAATTATTGCAAAAATGCGGAAAGGATGGGTATAAAAAGCGGCGGCTTACCCAGCTCGGAGGGTTGTACATGGAGAATCCGTCCCATGGCTTGATGCGGAGGAACTCCTCTTCCTCTCCCTTGAACAAACCGGACAGAATTTTTGCTAGAGCAGCAACTGAGTCCGGCCCCTTACGACCGCAGCGGGTGGCATCATCTTCCTCGTTGAAGTGCCACATGGGGTGGCCTCGATATTGAAGTGGCTGCACCCCCCGCATAATGCATATTGACATAACTCGGCTACGGTCAGTCCTGATTGAGCCAACACCTTTATCCGGCCCATCAGGTAAGAAACGTCTCTATCATCTTCCTCCAGAGGGCTCCGTGGTCGCCAACTTAGGCGCTTCTTCAAAGGGGCATTATCAAACTCAGGAAGGCCAATCCGAATAGGATCCGGGAGGGGGACGTCTTCCATATAAAACCACTCTGAAGGCCAGTCTTCGGGCATCTTCTTCGGGGTACCGGATAGGTATCCGGTCCCGGCGATGCGCCATATTTCGGCCCCGCCCACTTGATGTATTGACCCCCTCTGAGTACGGGGCACAAGGCAGAATAGCTTCTTCCACAACGCGAAGTGAGCTTCGCAGCCCAGAAATAGCTCGCAAAGGGCCACATAACCAGCGATGTGTAATATGGAGACAGGGGTGAGATTATGCAACTGGAGGCCGTAAAACTCTAGGAGCCCTTGGAGGAACGGATGGATCGGAAATCCAGGTCCCCTTAATAAATAAGGAACGAGGCATACCCGCTCCCCCTTGGAGGGGTTCGGAAAGCTCTCCGCCTGCTCCCCGCCATTGTAGGTGGCAAGCCCGGCTCGAACAGGGACCATATATGCTGGAGGGAGAAATCCCTGGGTCTGTAACTCCACTAATTGACTGTGCGGGATGGAACACTTCTTCCAATCTCCGGGCTTAGGGCTACGGGAGCGAGATGAGGAGCTGCGCTGGCCGGCCATGTTGGAATGGATTTTTTCGGGCGCGCTCCGATGAATGCTCGCTGAGGGAGGATGGTGTGATTTGGATCTGAGAATCCCCATATCTTTAAACAATCAGTTTGTTCACATAGCTGGGGTGGTAAATGTAAAAATGCCCTGGCCTCTCGCATTCGTTCGACACGTGGAATATGGCCATTATTGGACATGGAAGCCAAGAAGCGCAACATTATGAGAAGTCGGACACTATTTAACAGGTATTCGGAATTTGAAGAAGAACCCGCCTTGCAATGCCGAAGACAATCTGCACGTCGGACTCATCGTCATTGAAGTCTGGTTCGGGGGCTACTGAGGGAGTCCTGGATTAGGGGGTATCTGGACAGCCGGATTATATCCTTTGGCCGGACTGTTGGACTATGAAGATACAAGATTGAAGACTTCGTCTCGTGTCCGGATGTGACTCTTCTTGGCGTGGAAGGCAAGCTTGGCGATACGGATATGTAAATCTCCTCCCTTGTAACCGACTCTGTGTAACCCTAGCCCCCTCCGGTGTCTATATAAACCGGAGGGTTTAGTCCGTAGGACAACAACAACAATCATACCATAGGCTAGCTTTTAGGGTTTAGCCTCTACGATCTCGTGATAGATCAACTCTTGTACTACTCATATCATCAAGATCAATCAAGCAGGAAGTAGGGTATTACCTCCATCGAGAGGGCCCGAACCTGGGTAAACATCGTGTCCCCTGCCTCCTGTTACCATCCGCCTTAGACGCACAGTTCGGGACCTCCTACCCGAGATCCGCCGGTTTTGACACCGACACAGGTATTGAAGCAATGATTAAATCAGTGGCACAGGCTATCCCAACCTATATCATGGGGGTGTTCAAGCTACCGGTCTCGGTGTGTGACAATCTCACAAGATTGGTGAGGATCTTTTTGTGGGGTTCTAGAGATGGCAAGAGGAAGACCCACTGGAAAGCATGGGAGAAAATTATAGAGCCAAAGGGAAGAGGAGGTCTTGGCTTTCGTGACTTCCGTATCTTTAATCAAGCATTGTTAGCTCATCAAGCATGGCGTTTACTAACAAAACCTGATTCGCTCTGTGCCATGTTGCTGAAGGCAAGATATTATCCTAATGGGTCTCTAGTGGACACTGTTTTTGCAGGCAATGCTTCTCTTACATGGCACGCAGTTCGGCATGGGCTGGAGTTGCTCAAGCAAGGACTAATCTGGCGTGTTGGGAATGGAGAGCAAGTGCGTATTTGGCGCGATCCTTGGCTGCCACGACCGCCGTTGTACAAGCCCATTACGGCGAGGGGCACATGTCGCTTGCACCGAGCTAGTGAGCTGCTGGATGACAATGGATGGTGGATCCCGGAGCTTGTCCATTGGCAATTTCATGCAATTGATGCTGCATGTATACTCAAGATCAAAGCGTCCCAGCGGTGTCAAGAGGACGTCTTGGCTTGGGCACCTGATCCACGAGGCATCTTCTCCGTCTGAAGCACGTATCGTCTCGCCATCGACACCATGTGTGCCGCGAGCAGGGCACCGGACGGCACTCGTGCCGTCTGGAAGGCAGTGTGGGGGTGCCTTGCCCCACCAAAGGTACGCGTCTTTGCATGGCGTCTAATCACAAATTCACTTGCAACGATGGAGAACAAGGCTAAGAGAAAACTTGAGGTCTCTAACTTATGTGTTTTATGTGGCATGGAATCGGAGGATACATTCCATGCAATGTGCAGGTGCCCGCTAGCCCGTATGTTGTGAGAAGAAATTGCGGCCACCATCAGCATACCACGCCTCGACGACATTTGTCAACTCCGGTACTGAATGGGCATTGCTACTCCTGAATGAATGCCCAGAAGAGCAGCGACTACCGGTTCTCATGACCTTTTGGCGCAACTGGCATGTACGTAACGAGATTGTTCATCACAAACCAGCTCCAACCATTGAAGCATCACGCAGATTCTTATGTAGCTACATCAATAGCCTCCAGTGCATTGAGCAGCATTCCCATGGTGACATCTCTAAAGGAAAAATGGTGGTTTTCCAAGGACCTCAGAGGAGATATACCAGTGCGTTCCCATGGCGTGCCTCTTGTACACGACCACCTGAGAAGTGGACGAAGCCTCCTGATGGCTGGTCTGTTATCAAGTCATAATCGTGAATTACTGAACCTGTCTTCTGGAACTGGTGTTTTCGACAGACAAAGGATCGATGTGTTTATTGAAACGTCGGTAGTTCTTCGTACACCACTTGTTTTCCATGCACGAAAATTGCAAGCTTAGCTATGCAAAGTTGGTTCCCACACAATAACCATCATGAGCTGCCATCCGAAATCATAGAGTTGAAGGTTTCAAACAGTGTATGCCTGCTCTCTACATGAGGATGGAGTGTGGAAATAAACCAAGCTCTGAATGGATCATACAAAAGGGTTTACTCGTAGTTGTAACCATCGGGAATCAAAGTACTGGCTACTCTTGGGTGTACTACACCCAAGTTTGCCCAAAAAAATGATGTCAAACAAAGTCCAAAATCTGAAATTTTGCGACATTAAACAATATCGAATGTTTGAGGTTCAGGAAAAATTCGTTCAAAAATAACATCCAAGGAGCTCTAACAATATATATATATATATATATATATATATATATCGCTGCTGAAAGTTTTGTGCACCAACAAATAAAAAAAACCTTTACCGCGGGTACATTGATGTCCAGTGACTAGAGCAAAAACAAGTTATTTAAATAGAGTAACCTCTCTAATGGATTTTACTCTTGTGAATTAATCACACAACTTGACGTTAACAGCGTACATCCGCTGTAACTTTGCAAAAACCTGGTTCGGGTCAGAGAGAGACTGAATACTGTTCAGTTAGTACAATTCATGCCAGTTTCCGTGTTCTCAGAAAAATAAACCATCATACGAACTCAACAGATTATCGTGAGAAGATAAAAGAATTTTTTTTCTAAATTACACGATCATCAACAACACATATGTTACTGAAGGCGCCGTGCTTGGGTGAATCACATCTGCATCCTTAGCCTGATATTCCTGTTTTCGTCTTGTTCCACCTGTGGCGGAAAAGGCGAGAAATAAATTATACTCCAGCAGGAATTGTGCTGCTCATTCAGAGTTAACCCACGGAAAAATGAATTGTTTTTGAAAAAAAAAAGCTAATATGATGCCCCGGATGCAGATATTAGCTTACAACAATGTAAATAAAGAGAAAAGCACAATACTGATTACACACTTTTACTTGTTGGATACCAGATATGTGACAAAACAATTGGATGTGTTTGATTTTATATATGATTTTCGGCAACACAGTGTATCCTGACATCAAGAATATTAATGCTGAAACAAGTGATTTACCTCGGTGATTACTTTCGTAGACTTGCGACCAATCTTTGACCTTATATCGAAGCCCGATCTCTTGGGCATCTTTGTTAATGGCTCATCCAGGCCATCATCTTCATCTGCAATCATTTTTTTTGGAGATTAGATTTGTAGTTGGCACTACTATGCCGAATAACCATTTTTTCCAAGTCAGAACATTATCTAGTGAACAGAGAACAACAAGAAGTATCTTCGGCTCCTCACAAGTCAGAGCATTCTACAACATGCCCAGTAGAAACAAGGGAAGTATTTACCATCTTCTCCACCGAAGCCTTCAAAGTCTTCCATGTCTTCCATTTCATCCATCTCGATATCAGCACCTTCAACATACTCTATCTCACCTTCCTGTTTATATGGGAAAGCTTGTGAGCAGTGACAACATAACAAAGTTAGCTTAACTATCATAATCGGTCTGCGCTTACTTCTTCCTCTTCTATCTCAGGAGCCAGTTCATCCTTTTCCATGTCAAGGATAGTATCAAACTGCTTGAGGGGGACATTATGAATTTCACCACCATAAACACCTTTCCTCAGACGCTCTATTAGTTCTCTTTCAATACTCTGACCGATAGCAGGAAGATGTTAGAACATTGCAATGTATAACACATAAGTGATGGTGATTATCCGAAAAAATAACCTTCTCTAGTTGAGCAGCCTTTTCAGCTTTCTCTAATCTTTGGAGATCGCGCTGAGTCTTCCTCCTGGGGACGGTCATTATCTTCTCTCTAGCAGAGCAGGAAAGTATGTTTAGCAACTTTTTTATGTGTCAGAAGTTAACAGTATAAGTATGTACTACCTCTGTAAACTAATAGAAGACCTTTTAGATCACTACTTACTGATCTAAAAGGTTTTCTATTAGTGTACAGAGGGAGTACATCAACGATATGAATCAGCATGTAACTTAACCCGGTTACAAGTTAATTGCACGAATGTCATATCATAAGTCTCAAGTCATCACTAGTCGTTTTGAATATAGGTTTTTTTTTCGTACTGTCAAAAAAGGGTTTGCAGTCGCCATAATACCATTAGTAATTTGAATATGGAAAACATATGATTTGAAGACGTTTTGGCTTTAGTATTCCTGAGCTATGCAGCCCAAAGCATGGACTGGAGGTGCTGTGCGGCACTCATCACCAAATATGACTTCTAGACCTAAGAAATTGGAACAGCAGAACAAATAAGCTGCAAGGCAAACAGTGTTGTGGTCCCATTCGCTACCCAGACCATATGGGCATTTCTCTTTCTTTTCGGTCCTCTTAGTGCATGTTCTGACTTTAGTAGGACACTATTCTTCACATGGGCAACCCCTAAGCTAACGAATAAAATAGTCGCCAGGCAAAAACACTGGACAGTTAAGAGACTTAGAGCATTTGCACGAAACTACGGATAAATGGAACCTGGACGACTCTTCTGCTTCTGGTCGGTGCTCATGGCCAATGCAGTCCAGCTGAGCCACCCAACAGCACGTACCATCCCGCACGTCTACAGCCTAGATTTGGTCCAGCTAGGTTCTAGGCCAAAGGATTTGACAAGATAACGTTGGATTAGGCCAGATCCACATGATGAAGCACTAAAGTGATGCACGGGCGCAGGCTAGTTGCAGAGCTGGAAAGGTGTCCTCTAACTGAGGTTAAACCAACATCTGCTCGCAACTGACGCTTGCCAAAGTGGGTGCACTCATGCGCACAATAGCAATTCCAATAATAGCGATACCCACAGCACTAATGAATCAACAAGCTACAGCTTGGTCAGCAAGAGGTCACCTGTTCAGTGTCTTGTACGTTACAAAGAATGGAGAGGAAAGCAGTAAAAAAGGCCGGTCAATCCACAAAAACCTACTCCCTCCGATTCAAATTAACTGACGCTGATTTAGTACAAAGTTAGTACAACTTTGTACTAGACCACAGCATCAATTATCATTGATTGGAGGGAGTACTATTTTATAGGCTGTTGACAGAATAAACCATTGGAAATAATACAAGGGTAAACCTTAACAAAGAGGATCGACTGGTAAGTTTGTGGCCTGAACTTGTTACCATGGTTTTCACTTTCAGTGAGACTTCGATGAAATTCACTGAATTTCAGTAGACACTGAAATATTTAGCTTTTGGCCAAAATATTTCAGCCATTTTAGTGGTACACAGGAATTCAAATATTTTACTTTTTTTCAATCAAATATTTAATTTAATTCAAGTGAATATTCCGGCCCTTTGGCCGAAATGCAAACTGAAATTCACTGAATTTCGGTACTTTCGGTTCGTGCTGATTCTTTTCTGAAACTGAAATGAAAAACCATGCTTGTAACAACTTTAGCATAACCAATCAGCCTTGCCATACGATCATTGCTGGTGATCCTAATTTATTTCCTCTATTATGATCTCAAATGTATTTTCGTTTTTACATTCTACCATATAAGAAAAACAAATGGAACAGTACCATCAACTTATACAATCAGATTACACCCAGAATTCAGGAGCAGATAACTGTCAAGAAACAATATGTTGTGCCTACTAAAACCAGTAGTGCTTACCTCACTTTAAGTTGAAGTCTCCTCATCCTTATGCGATACTGAGTCATTTTTGTCAGGCGTTGTTTGATCTTGTGCACAAGTAGCTCCGGCCAATGTTCCTACATAATGATAAAAAGGGATGGCATAAGGCTAACTAGACTCACGTTGAGATGAAGTGACAAAGCACAGCAGCTAGCTAGATATGCATACGAGATGTTTTTTGATGACTTCCATTCCTGGGTAGTTTGACTCCCATAATTTGTTTGGCAGATGGGCTCTTTCCGCAGTTTTCATGTATAAGTAGAAAATACCTGCATGACTCAAGATGGCAATGGGGCCCTGAAACCCGCGTCCCCGTGGGTTTCTACCCTATTATGGGACGGGGATGGGAGAGTTTCTATCCCCGTGGGGCTACTCGTGGGTACATTATAAAACCCGGCATGTTTCGCGGGTTTAAACCCGTTTAAGTACTACCTGAACCCGAAACCCGACAAAACCCGTCAAAATACGTTTTTTTAGCTTGCACCGATCCATCTTGACAGCGTCGAGGCCCTGGAGTACAAACCAACCCCTCGCTCAGTTGCTGCACTGTCGCTCGCTCTTCAGGCCTCTCTCTCCCGCACAACACAACACCTAAACCTATACATAAGTCCCTAGTCGTCGTCTGTTGCTGTAATATGCTCATGCTTTTCTTTCAAATGTTATTGTTTTCATTGACTGCTCGTGGGGGCGGGTTCCCCGTGGGTTTAGAAAAACCAACGGGTTTAGGGGACGGGCAAAAATTTAACCCCGCGCACGTTGATGGGGACGGGGACGGGTTTGCGATTTTCTCGTGGGGATGTGTTTGGGCAAGCAAAACCCGGTGGGTTTCATCCCCGTTGCCATCTTGATGCATGACTGGTCAAAGTAGAAAGAAGGACAGCATCAACAAAAGTTTACGATGATAAGCATAGTTCGGGATGAAAAAGAACAAAGAGCACAATGAGTAAAGCACGCGGACCACGATATTATAATCAGTGGCAAGCTGAAGCATCCAATATTAAAGTCACTCATTCTAGCCTCTGCGGATCACAACGACTACTGCTCGCAAAACAGCACTGCTTTGACATCACACAGCCAGCTGATCATGCATGGATCAAGATGGCAACGGGCCCCGAAACCCGCGTCCCCATGGGTTTTTACCCTATTAGGGGACGGGGATGGGCATCTTTTCATCCCCGCGGAGCTGTTGTTGGGCACATTATACAATCCGACACGTTTCATGAGTTTGCACCCGTTTTGGTAGTCCCCGAACCCGAAACCGGGCAAACCCGGCAAAATACATTTTTTTTGCTGATATATGCTCCAGTTTGTTGCTGAAATATGCTTATGTTCGTTGTTGAAATGGGCTATAGTTGTGCTGAAATAGGCTTCTTTTAGCTGATGTTATTCCTGAGTATTGTGCTGAAATATACTATGTTGCTGCTGAAATGATATCATTTTTGCTACTAATTATCTTATGTTTGCTGCCTCCGAAATATACTATGTATGTTGTTTAAATCTGCTAAAATACACTCTATATAGCTGTTGAACCATCTACTATTTTTTTTGTTGAAATTTGCTCTAGTTATGCTGCTAAAATGTGCTTGTTTTGCTATTCAAATGTTATTCTTTGTCGCCATTATGTTTGTTTAAATATTTTTATTTTCTCGTGGGTTCCCCGTGGGTTCCCCGAAACCCGATGGGTTTAGGGGACGGGCGGAAAACTAACCCCGCACACGGTGATGGGGACGGGGACGGGTTTGCGATTTTCTCGTGGGGATGGGTTTAGGAAGGCAAAACCCGATGGGTTTCGTCCCCGTTGCCATCTGGATGCATGGAAGAGATAACTGCTTCAATCGAGTTTGTAACGTCCAAGGCACAAAATTATTATTTCAAAACTTGTTTTCTGAATCATGTAATGATGATGACTCTTTAATGGCCCATAGAACTCAAGCTTTGCTGAATTCTAGTTCTACTGTTGTACAGCATTTTTTGGTATTCATATAGCACATGCTTCAATCTTACACCTTACTTATTCCATCAATTTATGTGACTCGGAGAACACTTACTTACTTGTTCTCCTATAACAGAATTTACCATGTCACTGTGCAAAGCAAAGGCAGTGGAGAGAGCTTACTGGAAATTTGTGGTGGAAGGGGAAAACAGAAATATCACCGGGCTGTCCTTTTTTTTAAGGGGAAACAGAAATATATCAACTACACAAGTATCTATTGTGATACGGGGCCACCTAACGAGCACATTCATTTTTCATCTGGTGGTGCTCAAAGATGCATGTTTCTTAACACTATTTGTTATAAAAAAATATCGCTTGCTGGGGGAGCAGCTTTTTAATTCCAAGTGTTCTGTAAATTGTTCTTAGACACTACAGATTGTACTGCTTCTGTCTGCCTGAGGTTTGCAGACCGAGACAAAAATATAATACTCCCACCGATACATATTAATCATAGTTTTAAATAGCCGGCTATAGTTCCGCTATAGCCCGCTATAGCCTTTTCAGCAAGGTGCCGCTAAATTGTCGCCTTCACAAATAGCCCGTTATAGCCCGCTTTAGCCCGCTATAGCTGATTTGGAGGCTGGCCGCTATTTTCCATAGCCTGTTATTTAAAACATTGATATTAATTGACGCTGACACGTACAAATTGCAATTGGCTGCCATATGGAAGAGTGTGATGCTTGGTTGTACGGCCGTTCAATTGGATCAAAATCGGTGGTTAAAAGGAGAGGAGGGTGCTGTGTAGTGTAGTAAGCAATCACCGTCGTGGTCCCGGATGGTGGCGTAGCGGCTGTTGGCGAACGGGCAGGAGCTCCGGTTGCATATGCCCGTGGCGTTGTAGGGGTTCCTGCAGAATAGCCCCGTCTCGATCCTGCGGAAACCAGCCAGGTTTTCATCATCACAGAGAAGGCCGAAGATGACGGGGAGGAACGAAGTGCCAGAGGAGGGTGTCGCTGACGTACTTGGCCATGAAGCTGCAGTGGTTGTGGCGGAGGCAGTGCCATATCACCTCGTCGCTCATCTTGACAGCGATGTTTCAGCAAGACACAAAGACGGCAGAGGGGAGTCAGGGGCGCGGAGGCCGGTGGAGAGGTGGGAGCGGCGCGGCGGCGGTCTGGTGGAGGGTATAGCGAGCGTGGCAGGGAGAGGGGGGCGGCGGTCGTGGCCTGGTGGCGGTGGCGCAGTCAGGGACGGGAGGAGAGGGGAAATTTTAGATGGGGTTTAGGGCTTTCTTAAGTTTTTTTTTCCGAGCCACAGCTGAGACGAGATAGCCGTAATAGAGCCCAAGAAGACTCTGAGGCTTGACGAGGAGAGTCCACGCAGGCCCAGTCTATATTTATTTTGTTTTTACTAGCAAAAGAGCATTTACTCAACAACAACAACAACAACAACAAAAACTAGCAAAAGAGAGCCTGTGCGTTGCAACAACAAAAAAAGCACACGGCCCAACCCAAGAACCATGACTCAAGACCTTGATAGGTTCACGTTCTTTATTTCAACACATGACATCCCATCTGTGTTCCCACTTATCCTTCTTTCCACACTCGCCGATGGTGGTCTCGGTGCTCGCACAATCACAATGCAGCACACGGATCCAACCTTGTAGTCACAATTATAGCCTTGCGGCAGCGATGTCCTCGCCTTGCAACATCACACGTTTCGGTTTGCAGCGTCACAAGTGTGGCTTTGCGGCAGTGACGTCCGCGCCCGGCCTCACTAGTACATAATAGTGCATTGAAGACTGTTTTGGTACATGCACTAAAGCGGTTCCCCCGCCTCAAAACCTTTATCGCTAATGATCATAGCATTTGGAGACTGTTTCAGAACCACCTCGATTACTCTAAGCACGGCATGAGGTTTCCGATGTATACCCGCTTCGAATTCTTTACATCCCACAATTGTTAGAACCTAAATATGTAGATAGATGCATGGATATCGCAATCATCCAACTGAATGGTAGTGACTGGAAGAGACGGTCAATTGATATCTGGAGTGTGCAACCTAATTCATTTGATTGTAATTGTGATGAATAGTTATTAGCACAAACGTTGCCAGTTGATGTGCAAAGGCTATTGGTTATTCCGTTTACGATGCATGAATAAATGGAAAATATTATTGCCTAGAGTTTTACCATTATGGATTCCTTCTTAGTCCGTTCGGCTTATCATGCAGACTGGAATCACCAAGCCATAAGGCGACGAGGGAGAACGGAGTTGGGATGGCTGCAGTTAACTATTCTTGGAAATATGTTTGAAACTTGTAATGTCCAGCAAAACTCAAAATTTCCATTTGAAGAACTTTACAGTGAACAATGCCTTGCCAGGCTACACTTGCGGACAGACACATCAAAGTCTGCAATGCCCTGACTCTAGCCTTGATGCAGAAAATGTAAAACGCCTATTTCTTGAATGTGCAAAGACGGGAGAAGTTTGGCCATTGATGGGAATGGATGGCATCATCAGATGGTCCTATTTGATTGATCTTCTAGCACATCTTCTGAACATGCCAATGATGAAGTAATTGTGATGGGCCATGGTAAATTCCGAGAGTCTGTTGCAATCACTACTAGGTACATGTGGTGGAAGACATAAGTTAACACATGAGGAGCCTTTTCAGTCTGTTGTTCAAGTGTCCTCGTATGATATAGCTTTAACAACTAACTGTTTGATTGCTAGCTCCCCTGAAGCTATGTTAGCATAGTGGATGAAGGTTGCCACCTCAACATTATGTCGAGCCAAATATATGTTGCTTTTGACCCTGTATCCCCACATGGAGACTTGGGAGGGTGGGGTTGAGGGACTGCAATGGAAAGTTCATAGCAGTTGAGAATAAAACTGAGGTTTTCGTCTATCTTTTACTGCGAAGGCCATGTAAATGAGATACATCATGAACCTAGCAAGAACTATGGGATGCAACAAACTTGTGATTAACTCAGACAACCATGATGTGATCAATACTATACAAGAGGGAGGATCTTTTTTGGTAATTGCGGCATCTCTCTTCGATGATTGTTACTCCCTCGGATCCAAAGTAAGTGTCGTAGCTAGTCTTGAACTAAAGTTGAACTAACCTTAGTTCAAAACTGCGACACTTATTTTGTATCGGAGGAAGTATCATTTATCGACTTCCTCTCATGTTATATATGAGCTTTGCCGGGGGGGGGGGGGGGGGGGGGGGGGGGGGGGACTTTGTAGCACAAAAGTTAGGTAAACATGTTAGGTTCTCTACACCTAGTACCTAGATGGATGATGTCCATGCTCTTCATTTCTACTTTGATTGTGAATGATATAACATTGTAAATGAATGAATAAAAGGGGGTTAATTGTCCAAAAAATATACTTGTTGTCATTGTTGTTGAGACATACGCAGCAAGGTTGATCAACCGGCTGCACCTCTATCAGGGGATGATCTAGGGGAGGGTGTCTGCCGTGTTGGAATGTGTTGGTGGATGTCGTGTTGGCTTTGTTCTTCAGTGTTGACAATTTGGTGGCGTCGACCATTCTCACTGTGTTGATTTGGTTTGTTTTCCTTTCCTGGAGTGTGCTTCTCCTTCCTGGTCATGCCATGGAGATAGCAGGTCTCTTGTGGAGCTAATGTGGTCTACTCGTTGTGTCCCTCCCCTAGTACTCCTCGCTGCCATGCGTGCATTTGGGTTCTTTGGTAAACCACTTTGCCTGCCGATGGTGCGGCGTACTTTTTATCTAGGACGAGAAGGTTGTGGCCTTCTATTGTTGTGTCAATTGCCTAGTAGTGATGGCTGCTTTGGTGGACGAAGACCATGATAGATCAAGCTCATTTCTTCGGTCTGTCTTGTCAGTTGCTTCTATTGTCTTTGGCATGTGCATTGTCTTGTTTGCACTATGTATCTGCCACCCGAGGTTGTTTCACCTCATTTTCTGTTGCATTTAAGTGTTTGATTATTGTAATCCTAATGGTTCACTAATCACTATGGTGGGTTGGTGGGTTAATTGGTAGTTGAGTTTGCTGATGCATGAACTATCACTAGTAGAAAAGGGGGCAAAGTTTCAGGCCGGGTTAGCCCATTAGTCCCGGTTCAGTCTAGAACCGGGACCCATGGGGGCATTGGACCCGATTCGTGAGCCCAGGAGGATGGCCGGGCCACGTGGGTCGTTGGTCCCGGTTCGTCTGGACCTTTTGGTCCCGGTTGGTGGGACGAACCGGGACCAATGGGCCTGGCTCCTGGCCCGCCACCATTGGTCCCGGTTGGTGGCTTGAACCGGGACCACAGGCTCCCCTTTAGTCCTGGTTCATGCCACGAACCGGGACCAATGAGGTGCCTATATATATCCCTCGCCCGTGAGCAGAGCACTCCAGTGCTCTGTTTTTCTCTAGCCGGCGAGGGAGGGGGGGCTTTGTGGTGCTCTAGCTCACCTCCTATGCACATGAGGTGTTCGATGAAATGCCCGAGCCACACTAGTTAAGCTTTCTCCTCTCGAAGCTCGACCTCAAAGCTCCATTTTCCTCTAGATTTTCTAGGTTTAGCGACCCGTCACGTCCCATTCCTGTCTTCACCGGCGTTGATCGCCCGCGCCGATCTCGTCGCCGGCACCACCATGGGGAGCCTCTTGTTCTCATCTTCTTTCTGAAAGAAAAAAATCTTTCTTTAGATAGATACTTGTCTAATTTTCTTACTATTTTATTTCTTGTTATTATATAGTGCGATGGTTTTGGTATCCAGCCCCGTCGGCCCTCGTCCTGTCTATGTTTCGGATGTGGTATATATTATCTTTATAACTATTGGTTCATTTATTGTTTATGAAAATTATGCCGACCGTGACATAGATTTTATTAATCTAGGAGGTATGTGAACCGGAAATTCCAACGGACCCTATTGTCGAGAGGTTAAATTTAGTTGAAGAAGAAAACAATTTCTTGAAGGAAAAAATAAAAAAATTGAGGAGGAGAAGATGATATTGGAGTTGCATGTTGCGGATGTCGTCGATGATCACAAGATCAAGATGGATGCAATGCGCTTGAAGATTAGAAAGATTAGAAAATATGCCATTCATACCGAGGCTTGGTATCATTATGCCATTGGATCAATCGTTACCTTGGTTGCGATTATGATCGCATTTGTTTTCGCATTGAAATGTTTTACATAGTTTTAATGTATGGTTTAATTAATTAGATGCTCTGAAGAGCTATATGTTGTTAGATGAGAACTATGTATGTACTTTGGTTTTAATGTGATGATGAACTTCTATTAATTTGGTCACTTAATTATCTATTCATGATGTTCTGTAATGGTTTTTGACACACTTAATTATATATAATGCACGCAGATGAACCGGCAATGGATGTACGGTGACAGACACACCTCCGGGTACATTAAGGGCGTGCATGAGTTTCTCGAAGCAGCTGAGGCAAACAAGCAGAATGGTTTTATGTGTTGTCCATGCACTAAATGTGGGAATACGATATCTTACTCTAACCGGAAAATCCTTCACACCCACATGCTTTACAAGGGTTTCATGCCACACTATAATGTTTGGACGAGGCATGGAGAAATAGGTATTATGATGGAAGACGGCGAAGAAGAATAGTACGATGACAACTATGCGCCCCCTGAATACGGTGATGCTACAACGGGGGGAGCTAGTGAAGATCAAGAGGAACCAGACGATGTGCCCAATGATGCTGCAACGGGTGAAGCTGCTGAAGATCAAGAGGAACCAGACGATGTTCCCGATGATGATGATCTCCGCCGGGTCATTGTCGATGCAAGGACGCAATGCGAAAGTCAAAAGGAGAAGCTGAAGTTCGATCGCATGTTAGAGGATCACAAAAAAGGGTTGTACCCCAATTGCGAAGATGGCAACACAAAGCTCGATACCGTACTGGAATTGCTGCAGTGGAAGGCAGAGAATGATGTTCCTGACCAAGGATTTGAGAAGCTACTGAAAATATTGAAGAAAAAGCTTCCAAAGGATAACGAATTGCCCGACAGTACATACGCAGCAAAGAAGGTCGTATGCCCTCCATGATTGGAGGTGCAGAAGATACATGCATGCCCTAATGACTGCATCCTCTACCGCGGTGCGTACAAGGATCTGAACGCATGCCCGGTATGCGGTGCATTGCGGTATAAGATCAGACGAGATGACCCTGGTGATGTTGACGGCGAGCCCCCCAGGAAGAGGGTTCCTGCGAAGGTGACGTGGTATGCTCCTATAATACCACGGTTGAAACGTCTGTTCAGAAACGGAGAGCATGCCAACTTGATGCGATGGCACAGTGAGGACCGTAAGAAAGACGGGAAGTTGAGAGCACCCGCTGACGGGTCGCAGTGGAGAAAAATCGAGAGAAAGTACTGGGTTGAGTTTGCAAGTGACCCAAGGAACGTATGGTTTGCTTTAAGCACGGATGTCATTAATCCTTTCGGGGAGCAGAGCAGCAATCACAACACCTGGCCCGTGACTCTATGTATGTATAACCTTCCTCCTTGGATGTGCATGAAGCAGAAGTTCATTATGATGCCAGTTCTCATCCAAGGCCCTAAGCAACCCGGCAACGACATTGATGTGTACCTAAGGCCATTAGTTTAAGAACTTTTACAGCTGTGGAATGGAAACGGTGTACGTACGTGGGATGAGCACAAACAGGAGGAATTTAACCTAAAGGCGTTGCTATTCGTGACCATCAACGATTGGCCCGCTCTCAGTAACGTTTCAGGACAGACAAATAAGGGATAACACGCATGCACGCACTATTTAGATGACACTGAAAGTATATACATGGACAAATGCAGGAAGAATGTGTACCTGGGCCATCGTTGATTTCTTCTGGCCAACCATCAATGTCGAAAGAAAGGCAAGCATTTCAAAGGCGAGGCAGATCACCGGAAGAAGTCCGCCATGCGTACCGGTGATCACGTACTTGCTATGGTCAATGATTTACACGTAATCTTTGGAAAGGGTCCCGACGGACTAGCTGTTCCGAATGACGCTGAGGGACACGCACCCATGTGGAAGAAGAAATCTATATTTTGGGACCTACCCTACTAGAAAGACTTAGAGGTCCGCTCTTCAATCGACATGATGCACGTGACGAAGAACCTTTGCGTGAACCTGCTAGGCTTCTTGGGCATGTATGAAAAGACAAAAGATACACCTGAGGCACGGGAGGACCTGCAACGTTTGCACGAAAAAGACGGCATGTCTCCGAAGCATTATGAAGGTCCTGCCAGCTACGCTCTTACGAAAGAAGAGAAAGAAATCTTCTTTGAATGCCTTCTCAGTATGAAGGTCCCGACTGGCTTCTCGTCGAATATAAAGGGAATAATAAATATGCCAGAGAAAAAGTTCCAGAACCTAAAGTCTCATGACTGCCGCGTGATTATGACGCAACTGCTTCCGGTTGCATTGAGGGGGCTTCTACCAGAAAACGTCCGATTAGCCATTGTGAAGCTATGTGCATTTCTCAATGCAATCTCTCAGAAGGTGATCGATCCAGAAATCGTACCAAGGCTAAGGGGTGATGTGGCGCAATGTCTTGTCAGTTTCGAGCTGGTGTTCCCACCATCCTTCTTCAATATCATGATGCATGTCCTAGTTCATCTAGTCGACGAGATTGTCATTCTGGTGCCCGTATTTCTACACAATATGTTCCCCTTTAAGAGGTTCATGGAGTCCTAAAGAAATATGTCCGTAACCGCGCTAGGCCAGAAGGAAGCATCTCCATGGGCCATCAAACAGAGGATGTTATCGGGTTTTGTGTTGACTTCATTCCTGGCCTTAACAAGATAGGTCTCCCTAAATCGCGCTATGAGGGGACACTGACTGGAAAAGGCACTCTTGGAAGAGACTCAATAATATGCAGGGACGGATATTCTTGGTCTCAAGCACACTACACAGTTCTACAGAACTCTACCTTGGTGACCCCATATGTCGATGAACACAAGAACAATCTGCGCTCCAAACACCCGGAGCAGTGCGATGACTGGATTACATGTGAACACATCACGACCTTCAGCAGTTGGTTGGAAACACGTCTCAGAGGTGACAACACTGTTTGTGATGAGCTGTACTTGTTGTCTAGGGGACCATCTTTGACTGTATTGATTTACAAAGGATACGAGATAAATGGGAATATATTTTACACGATTGACCAAGATCAAAAGAGCACCAACCAAAACAGTGGTGTCCACTTTGATGCAACAACTGAGAGGGGAAAGGTCGACACATATTATGGTTACATAGTGGACATATGGGAACTTGACTACGGACATGATTTTAGGGTCCCTTTGTTTAAGTGCAAATGGGTCAATCTGTCAGGAGGCGGGGTACATGTAGACCCACAGTACGGAATGACAATAGTGGATCTGAAAAATCTTGGCTACATTGACGAACCGTTCGTCCTAGCCAATGATGTGGCACAGGTTATCTATGTGAAGGAAATGTCTACCAGACCGAGAAAAAGAAAAGATAAGGAAGCGAATACATCATACGATGAGCCAAAGCGCCACATAGTTCTTTCAGAAAAAAGGGACATCGTGGGAGTGGAGGGCAAGACAGATATGTCTGAAGATTATGAAAAGTTTCATGAAATTCCTCCCTTCAAAGTCACGGCTGACCCAATCATCCTGATAAACGATGAAGATTATCCATGGTTACGGCGCAATAAGCAAATGACACAAGCGAAGAAAAAGTGAAGACTTTCTCCCGCAACTATTATGATGATACCAAGCTAACTTTGTAACAGACGAGTATGATACTATTGTCCGTTTTGTACATGCACATGCTATGTGGGTGAAATTATGATACCATGCCAACTTTCAACTTTTTCAAAGTTCATTTGAAATGCTTTAATGTCTTATGGTTCGGCCCTCGTAATACCATCTATGTTCATTTTTTAGTAAAGTTAATCACAAACTTGTGATTCACACAAATTTCAAAGAATTCAAATTTTAAGTATTCTAATTTGAAAACTAATGGCACTAACAGAAAGTTTATAATTTTTATAAAACTAATGGCACTAACAGAAAGTTTATAATTTTGCTGACCTAAAAGCAAAAAGAATTAAAAAATAAAGCAAAAAACAAAAGAAAATAAATAATGCAAAAAACAAAACAAAAAAATGAAAAAAAACTATTTTTATAGTAAAGTTAATCACAAACTTGTGATTCACACAAATTTCAAAGAATTCAAATTTTAACTATTCAAATTTGAAAACTAATGGCACTAACAAAAAGTTTATAATTTTTCTAAAACTAAAAGCAAAAAGAATTAAAAATAAAGAAAAAAACAAAAGAAAATAAATAATGCAGAAAAGAAAACAAAGAAACTGGAAAAAATATAAAAATAGCAACAATAAGTATTTTGTTGTAAGTAGAAACAAAATAAAAGAAATAAAGCAACAAAGCAAACAAAAAAGTGCCACCTACTGGGCCCCCACGGCCTGAATACGACTAGAAACCCTCCCATGGGCCAGGATTCAGGCCCGCAGGAGGCCCAGTAGGCCCACAGGCAGATAAAGTCACTTTAGGCCCGTAAGCCTGCATTTGAGAGGAGCTCGAATTGGTCAGCGCAGCAGTGCTTATAAACCACGGTCGAAGCCTCTCGGCTAGCGAGGTGGGACTAAACATCCAACCGCACCGCACCAGTTCCAGCACAAGGCCTTTGGTCCCGGTTGGTGCCACCAACCGGGACTAAAGGGGTGCATTGGTACCGGTTCGTGGCATCAACCGGGACTAAAGGGGTGCATTGGTACCGGTTCGTGGCATCAACCGGGACCAATGCCTCCCTTTAGTCCCGGTTGGTGCTACCAACCGGGACCAAAGGCCGCCGCTTCCCGCCCTTTGGGCTGCTGAAAAGAGGCCTTTGTCCCAGTTGGTGGCACCAACCGGGACTAAAGGGAGGCATTGGTCCCAGTTGATGCCACGAACCGGGACCAAAGCCTTTTCTATATAACCAAACACTTAGGAAATTTCCCCCCACCAGCCATTCTTCTCTCGAACGCCGCCAGGCTACTGCGCTGCTCCTCGACGCCGGCCCCTGCCCCGCCATCACCGTCGCCTCCCCGAGCCGCCCGAGGTCGCCGTCGCCGCCCGCTCGCCATCGCCCGTGCCCTCGCCCGACGCCGTCGCCGCTCGCCGCCCTGCCCCGACGCGCCCCGGCCCGCCCCCGTCGTCGCCGTTGCCCTGCCCCGCCCCCTTCCTCGTCGGCCGTTGCCCCTGCCCCGTCGCTGTCCTCGCCGCCGAACGCGTGCCCCCTTCCCTGTCGCCGTCCTCGCCGCCGAACCCGCGCCCCTCCTCACCTTGGTCCGGCCGGCACCCCTCCCATGTCCTTTTTTTCATATATTATATACTTTTTTTCAGATTATATATATGTGTGTGTGTGTGTGAGTATATGTATTGTGTATATATGATTTGTATTTTGCTTTTTATAAAAATGTATATATGTTTGTATGTTCTCTGTGTATATATGTTCATATATGCAAAAGTTAGATTTATATATTTAGAAAAGGATTATCTATATATGTTCTCTGATTTAGTGCATTTTAGGTTAGTTTCATTTTTAGAAAAGTTTTATATATTTAGGAGAGGAAAAAGGAAAATAAGAAGAGGAAAATGGAGAAGAAGAGGAGAGGAAGAAAAGGAAGAGGAGAAGAAGAGGATCGGAGAGGAAGAAAAGGAAGAGGAGAAGAAGAAAGGAATAGAGGAGAAGAGGAAAAAATAGAAAAATTTCTATTTTTTCTTCTTCTCCTCTATTCCTTTCTTCTTCTCCTCTTTTTTTTCTTCGATCTTCTCCTCTATTCCTTTCTTATTCTCCTCTTTTTTTTCTTCGATCTTCTCCTCTATTCCTTTCTTCTTCTCCTCTTTTTATTTCTTCTTCGTTTTCTTATGTTTTATCGGGTCTGTCGTCGTCAATATACCCCTCCCGATAACTTCAACACGAGGGGGGGTCGATATACCCCCTCCCCGATAATATTATTTTCCCATGTATGTACGTCGTGTCGATATAAACTGCCGATAACTTCAACACGTGGGGGGGGGGGGTCGATATACCCCCTCCCGATAACTTCAACACGAGGGGGTCGATATACCTTCTCCCGATAACTTCAACACGAGGGGGGTCGATATAGCCCCTCCGGATAACTTCAACACGTGGGGGGGGGGTCGATATACCCCCTCCCCGATAATATTATTTTCACATGTACGTATGTCATTGTTGTCGATATAAACCCCTCCCGATAACTTCAACACGTGGGGGGGGGGGTCGATATACCCTCTACCGATAACTTCAACACGTGGGGGGGTCGATATACCCCCTCCCCGATAATATTATTTTCCCATGTACGTATGTCGTCGTTGTCGATATAAACCCCTCCCGATAACTTCAACACGTGGGGGGGGGGGGTCGATATACCCCCTCCCCGATAACATTATTTTCCCGTGTATGTATCTCGTCGTTGTCGATATTACCCCCTCCTTGAAGCATTCTCGAGGCCACCCCAAACCCTTGAAGCGTTGTCGAGGCCACCCCAAACCCTAGAGAAGCAGCGTCGAGGCCACTAATATGATTCCTTATTGTGATTAGCCAGCTAGTTCTACGTTTGCCACTAATATATCCATCTGTCATGTTTGAATAATAATTGCCATGTTGTAAATATTTGTAGAAAGTATGGACACCCCCCGAGACGAAGCACAAGAAGCGATGTTGGGGGACATAATCGCACAAGGAAGTAATGTCGTCTGCTCGTTGTTTCTCAACGACACCGATGGTCTGGAAGGACATGGTGAAGAAGCAGGCTATGATTATGATGGCTCCTTTGACCCAATGCTGGTGCAAGAAGGAGACCGTGATGACGGCTCCGGTGACACAATGACGGTGAAAGAAGGAGACCGTGATGACGGCTCCGGTGACCGAACCGAGTCCGACCAGGTATATATGCTAGTTAAGCCTTTGCTGACTAGCTAATTGATGCATTCATTGTTTTGATATGTACACATATTAATTAACTCTCGTCTTTCTTCTTTTTTCTAGCCCTCCGGATCGAGCACAACTTTGGTAAAGAGACGATGCCCGAAGAAAAAGTTGAGCTTGGATGAAAGGTTTGAGATCACAGCAATAGCGCACGAAGACCAACCGATTGAACCCATCCGGACAAAAGATGCATTTTCTGCTCAGTGCGGGGTTCTTGTTAGGGACAAGATCCCGATCAGCATCCACCAATGGTATAAGCCTAAGAACGAAGACCCTCAGGTGTCTTATGTCAATGATATGCAGAAAAATGATCTTTGGACTGAGCTGAAGTCAAATTTCACCCTACCACCAGAGGAGGATCCGGAGAATCCAGTTTAAGAGAAATTAATCAAGTCTTTTGCTCTTAAGAAGATGGCAGACCTATTCAGGAGGTGGAAGAATGAGCTGAAAAGGTTTGTCGACAAAGAAGAGACACCAGAATTCATCGGCAAATATGAGAAGATCAGAGATCACTGGCCCGTATTTGTGGCCCACAAGACATCAGAAAAGAGTAAGAAGATGTCGGCCACAAACAAGCAAAATGCTGCGAAGAAGAAGCTTCACCATCGCACGGGGTCAGGTGGCTACCTCAAACCCGGCCTAAGTGGGCCAAGGCTGAGAATGATCTGCTTGATAAAGGGATCGAACCAGAGACAATGAACTGGCCAGACCATTGCCGTACTTGGTTTTTCGGGGCTGGCGGAACCTTGGACCCTGTATCAGGGAAGTGCCTTTGGATGGACGAGCAAATGAAAATACCAGTCAAGAGGCTTCAGCACTATATCGATGCAGCGCAGCAAGGGACGTTCTTTCCAGACAGAGAGAACGACGAGCTCACAATGGCCCTCGCGAATCCTGAGCACCCTGGACGGACACGAGGCACGCCAGGCTCCGTTCCGTGGAAGGCTGGGTTTCCGGACGCAGGCGGTTACAAACGCCAGGAGAGGAGGAATAAAGTGCAGCTGACCCAACTGCAGGCGCTGCACGCAAGGGTACAAGCGATAGAGGAACGAGAAGCAAATCGCAGCAAACGAACTGCCGAAGCTTCCCCCGAAGCTACCCTGCCATCTCAGCGGAGAAGCAGCGTGGCTTCCACCGAGCTGCTTCAGCAGGAGCATGTCTTGACGGCTCCTGCCAGCTACCCCGTGGATGCTATCACGGAGTCTCAACATTGCCACCTTATGACGCAATGACAGAACTTCAAAGTCAAGGCGGCTGTCCGCTCTGTTCGACCTCCTGAACCCCGCGCAACTTTTCACTGTCGTCCGATTCCAGAAGGATATGCTAGGGTGACGGTGGACGAAATAACGGAGGGATTTGAGGACCTCCAGCTTGACCACCCTGCCGGTGAAGGGGAGACTAGGCTGGGTTCTGCTCTTAAGACTCCATGCATATGGCGGAAGGAGCTCATCAACCTTCCCAACTGGACGCCTCCGCCTCCTCCTCCTCCACCGACGAGTCAGGGCACTCCGCCTCCTCCACCGCCTCCTCCTTCGGCGAGTGACGATCAGGGCACTCGGCCTCCTTCTCCGGCGCGTGGCGGCACTCCGCCTCCTTCTCCGCCTGCGCCGGCGCGCCCGAGCAGCCACCAGCCTCCTCCTTCTTCGGCGTGTGGCGGCACTCCGCCGCCTGCGCCGGCGCGCCCGAGCAGCCACCAGCCTCCTCCTTCTCTGCCTCGCCAGCAAGGGAGGAAGAGACCCGCCGCCGCCCCGACTGCTCCAGTGCGTCGTAGTCCTTCTCCTCCGCCTCGTAAGCAAGCATGAAAGAAGACATCCGCAGCCGCTCCGTCTGCTCTGGCGTCTAGCAGTACAGCCAGAGGCGGGAGGAAATACAGATACGGTCCACCTCTCAAGCCTCTAGAGAAGTTACCGTACGAGATGACCGTGGAAGAAAACAAGAAGATCGTGCGGACCGAAGTGAAGGACTTCTTTGAAGGGTCAAAGAGACATCCACCTCCGGAGGAGAAGGTAGATGCGGTGAAAGCAAAGCGCACTCTGGCTGCCCTGACAAAACCACCAAAGTCTCCGCCGAAAGGCAACTATGAGCGCATTATTTGAAAGACATTTGTCGAAGCGGAGCGGTCGGGAACTACTGTCAGTGATCAAAGGTTAAAAGAACGACGAGCTGCGAAAAAAATTGCCCAGCTCGGCGAACAAGCGAACCAATCGTGCCCCCCGCTCAATGTCTCTAGCGACATCGTCGCTAATGATCCGAGGATGGTGCCCGGTTATAGCAATCTTGGAGATTACCTGCCCAACGATGTACATTATGATTTCTTGGAAGCGGAGCCGGTACACAGATATGAGTACGGGAAGCCTCTCGTCAAAGATGAAAGATCTCTAACAACGATGATGCGAAGATTGCATGATTGGTACATGAAAACCTGCAGAGAGTCTGGGGGGAAGGATACTTTGACGCTGATAGTTAGAGAGGAGCATGACCTCGTTGGAATTGAACTGTTGAATGTTCCATTTGAGGAGTTCTTCCCGTTTTTCAATCAAAGGGCCCTCGATAAAGCAACGGTCACTTGTTACTGTCTGTAAGTACTACTACTTCTGTCATTAAGTCTCTTTATATAGGTCAGCTCTTTCATTGCATGTATTTATAATTATCCTCACTATATTATGCAGATTGAAGATCGCTGAATTGAAGAAAAGACAAGTTGGTGATATTGGGTTCATTAACATAAATCTCATAGATGCAAATGAGGTTAAATTTCATGCCGAAGATACCGAGGCCAACTTGCTACGATCATTGGTAATAAATGAAAACAAAGATATAATACCCTTTCCTTACAACTTCAAGTGAGTGTTACTGTCTTGTGCTATTCAGTTTCCCTTATATATTAGTCCAGGTTATAGTAATGTAATTGATGAGTTATGCATGTGTGCGCAGGTTCCACTATATTCTCCTAGAGATTAAGCTTGAGGATGGATTAGTAACCGTCTTAGACTCAAAACGAAAAGATCCCCAGGACTATGCGGACATGATTCAAATCCTCGAGAAGTAAGTTAAATCAATCATTATCCACCATATCAGCAACTTTGTTCATTTCCTGATATCAAGTAATTGTTTTCTTTGCCTGGCAGGGTTTGGAGAAAATTCACCAAAAAAGCTCCGGGACTGCCGAAGAAGCTGCAATTTATACACCCAAAAGTAAGTACTATAGTAGCATGTTCGGCGCGTCTCCTAGTGATTCAAGCGCTAGTTTCATCAAGACCATTTGGCATGCTTGCTTATCAGTTTGATTGACCTCTATATCTTGTAAAGTGGTTGTGGCAGGATCAAGGGAATGATTTCTGTGGATACTACGTTTGCGAGTCCATCCGCCACACGACCTGTGAACGGGGTGGGTACTCTGACGAACAATATGATGTGCGTAAGCAATAATATTCACAATTTTAGTTTATTACCATCATTTGTGTTGAGTTTCATTTATTCATATATATATATATATGTATTGACCCATTTCTTCAAATTAGATCTTTCGGATGCGGGATGAACTCCTAGCACCAGATCGTATTCGAGCAATTCAACAGGAATTGGCGGCATTCTTCCTTGACCACGTGATCGCTGAAGACGGAGAATACCATGTGGAGCTTGACTTCGTATATAATTAGGAGATTATATTGTAAGAGATAATTAATGTATATATGTAGCCGATAGTGTCGGATAGATATACGAGAACTTGTTGTTCGACCAATCTCTAGGAGAAGGAGAGGTGGTCGATATCACTTCTCTCTGTATGCTTATATGTTCATGACGATCTTCTGTTTCCTTCGTTTGCTTACTAGCTAGCTAGCGTGTCTAGTCCTCTCTATACGTATATAGTACGTAGCGTCGACCAAGCACGGACAAAAGAGAGGACACTTCTCTCTATTAATTAGTTAGCTAACATAATATATGAAACACCTAAATTAACCCCTCCCAAAACCCCCACCCCCCCTTTCAAAAAAAAAAAACAAAAACTCCAGCCCCTGAAATGCTGACGCATGGATGCATATTGGTCCTGATTGGTGCCACCAACCGGGACCAAAGGCCCTCCTGCCTGGGCTCGGCGCACCTGCCACGTGGAGGCCCATCTATCCCGGTTCTGGACTGAACTGGGACTAAAGGGCTAGGGCATTAGTAACGACCCTTTAGTCCCAGTTCAGAAACCGGGACAAAAGCCCTCACCAACCGGGATGAATGAGGGTTTTTCTACTAGTGTATGTGTGTGGGATGCCCTTTTAAACTTCTGCGTAGTTAACAGGTAATTGCCCTGCAGTGTGCTTACCGATTGGGCACGTACGTAGGGGGTATCTAGACAATGCCCGCACTCGCTACTTCCCTTTCTTGTCTCCTGTATCTTCATCTTTTTGACTTGGTATATTTTTTTATGAAAATAATGGAAGGGACGAGCCCGAATCTAAAAAAGCAAAGTTGATCACGATTGACTAATTGCTCCAATGACATGGAATATTAAGCTTGTTTTTTTGTGAGACATGGAATATTAAGCTTGTTTTTTTTTGTGAGACATGGAATATTAAGCTATAATAAGAATACTAGAACATAAAGGCGTGCGTTGCTGCACTCGTCCATTTTAATATGAATGATAAAACTATTTTCATAATTTAGATGGTACCAATATATCTAATAAATATCAGTGTTTACAATTACAACGACCTGAATGTGAAGATGAATATTTGCTATACTACCTTGGGAGAACTTTACTGAATTAATGTGGAAAATATTCTGAAGACAGAAAAATAATTGAATGTAAAGCATCATAGCAAGACAAACACTTGCAGCGATTCTACTATAATTGTGTATAACTACATGCCTTGTCATGGATGTTATTCCGAGAGTTCTCTAACAATAACATCTTCCAAGATGATGCCAGCACCAATAAACCTCTCCAAAGCACAAATACAAAAATCCTGCAAAATGTAGCATCAAATTATAGGTGTGCCCAACATGAGATGAATATGTGGCCAGCAAGCGCTGATACAAATAAATGAAGATTGTCATTCAAAGTATATCATAACCTTCCTGTCAACAACAACCTTGTAAAATGGCTTGCAGAACCTAAATATTGGTCTTTAATTTGCTCTCCATGGGCTAGCTGTCAAACATATCAAGAATTTCAATGTAAACTAAAATGTGCAATGCAATGCAAGAGAACAAAAATGCACGTAAGGTAAATCTCCAAAGTACATGAGCATTTGATCAAACAGCCAACCAAAAGTAGCACCAAACTGAACTTATAAAACTGATCATATATAGCTTGCAGCAAGCTGCTTGCTGAAAGTTATTCAGGGAGCAAATTAACAAAGAAAATCACATAATCTGTTAGTAAATTCGTATATAACCAATAAAGCTAGTGCATACATGCAGCTATGCATAATATATGAATTTTCCAAGTTAAGCTTATCACTTGATCCTTAAAAGACAAATAACTGAAAGCTCACCCTCCAGGATTGAGGAACAAAGTCAAGGAATCAGCCATAAAAAAAGTCAGTAATTGGATTTCAATATAAGAACTTGAGGGGAAAGGAACAAGATCATCTATCTCTACAGCCATGCTGGGATGTGAGATAAAGGGCATTCAGGGGAGCACGGTGGGATTACGACTTTCAGAGGACACCTTAGTCCTTAGGACTCAGCAAGGTCTCTGAGGAACATGACCGAAGTGTCAGATGCATCCCGTCGCCTCACAGCGCGCTGGTGGTCAAAGGCTGAACATCGACAGTCCATAGTCCATGATTGTGCATCATACCTGTTGGGGATATTACTACTGGGCGTAAACCGGCCTATCTGGGCCGGGTTAACTTCATCAGTAGTTAAGTATGTTAAAGCCCATGAAGGTAGATGAGGGCTCAAGACCCATAATCGGTTGAGAGCCTGTAGCCGTAAACCGGCGTTAATATGTAACTTGTATTGTAAGTTAGGAATAAGTAGAGACCAAACCGGACACATCTATGAGCCGGTGTTGGGACTCTGTAAATCGATGGGCATCACCCATGTATATAAGGGGATGACCCGGCGGCAGTTCAAGGACAACAGACAACAACTCGAGATATATGCGAAGCTTGTTTGCTCCCTAGTCATCGAAACCCCATCAATTCCATCACAACTAGACGTAGGCTTTTACCTTCATCGAAGGGGCCGAACTAGTATAAACTCTCTTGCGTCCTTGTGTCCGCTTTAACCCCTTCAAGCTAACCCGTCGCGATGGCTCCACGACTAAGTCCTTTCTCTAGGACATCTGCCGTGACAAAACCACGACAGTTGGCGCCCACCGTGGGGCTATCGCACGATGGTTTCCGGTTCTTGGAGGGCCGCTTTGAAGGACTCGAGGGCTACGCTGTAGGCCGGATGACTAAGAGTCGTCGCGGCAAGCTCTACATCGACAACGCAGGCTGGGGCCCCGAGGCCGGCTCAATTGAGTACGGGTACCGGGTCCCCTTTGGTAGCATTCACGTTTTCATTGGCAAGATCGGTGAACCGGGCCCTGAGCCGGACATCTGCACCGACCTCGTCGAGACGGCTCAGCGTGCGCAATCCGCCCGGGTTAAACCGGCCACGAAGCGTGCCTTCGTGGGAGTCATCCATGGAGTAAGTTATGAGGACGGATCAGAGTTTCGCGGGGCCACTGTCGTTTGTTCTGGTGACGAATCTTCGACCGGAGAAACCGAATCTCTTTATCAGCTACAAGATGGCCGGATTGGCAGCTGTTCCGATGGCGACAGTATTCCGGACCCCTCTGATCTGCCCAACCGGGTTGGAATATTCATGACCGGAACACAAGCAGCGCTTCATTCTTCGACAGCCGCGGCAACGATCTCCGGTTCAGCAGCGGCGACGGCTGCTGGGGCAGGAGGCCCTGTGCGCCCGCCGGCTCAGGTTCTATCAGAACTATTTGATGCGTTGGCTGTGCTTATGAAAGAAGTTAATCCGCCAGATCAGGACGTTCACAACACGGAGATTGCAAAGGTAAAGGAACAGATCACCCAGGCCAAGGCGGATCTGGCGGCTGAGGACACCAAGATGGCCACAGAGCGGGCCGCTTTAGACGCACAGGCCTACAGGCTTATGTTGGACCAGAGCGCGTCGCATGAAGTCATGAGGAGCAAGCACCAATCCCGCTTACCTCCGGTTTTCGAGGCCAGAGACCTTTTCAACACTCCAGGACCAAGAGCCGGCAATCTGCTGGAGGGGAACCGGGCAGAAGCCCCTGGGAGCGGTGCACCTGTTCAGCCTCGTCAGATGGACCCGCCTCGTCAAAACACCGTTATACCTCAGGATGCTTTAACACCTCCGGGTCACTACTCCAACCCAATGGACAATCTTGTTGCCGCTGCTGCACGGCTGGAGACCATTCCAATTGAAGGTGACTCGCCGCAAGCAGTAGAGACGCGACGGGTCAAGGAACTTTTAAGGACAGCTTTGGCCCAACAGGAAGCGTACTCGTACAGCCGCGACCGGATCCACTCGACCCCCCGTCCAAGCCAGAGCTGTAGCAGACATATGGATGAACCAGCAGTGTCGAGCAATGAACAACGTGGAGCACCCCGTGGCAACAACCCGACGGGTGGTGCTGATGACGCTCAGGAAGTGGTGAACCGGGCCCGAGCGCGCAGGGAGGCCGAGTTAGCCGCACAGCATCAGGCTCGGCAGCTCACGCCGGTTCGTCCAACCATCTCGATCGAACCTAGTGTTACTTCTAGTTCTTTGGGGGTGACGTGCCTTATCCCCGCTTTACGCAACGTGTGCCTGCCCAAGGATTTCAAAGGCCCGCGCAAGGTACCAAATTACACGACGGATCAACCTCCAGAGACATGGGTGGAGAGCTATGAGATGGCCATGGAGATGCTTGATGTGGATGACACGGCGTGTGCGAAATACTTCACCATGATGCTTGAAGGAACGGCCCGTACTTGGTTAAAAAGCTTGCCAGCTAATTCTATCAGTTCATGGGCCCAATTACGAGCCCGGTTTATCAGCAATTTCAAGGATACCTGTAAACAGCCTATGTCGATAGTGGACTTAGCTGCATGCGTCCAGGAGGAAGGAGAATCAAGGACTCATTGGGTGCGCCGGGTTTCACAAGTGTTGCACTCCTCAGACCGCATCAACGCTGACACCGCAGTATTAACCCTAGAAGGCAACTGCCGATTTGGGCCCCTGAAGTTGAAATTGGGACGGATGAAGCGTCATTGCACCGACATGGGGACCCTCATGGCCGCTTTGGTGAAATATGCTGATTCTGATAGTACCAAGGATCCCGAATCTGATGATGACAAGACAGGGAAAGGGAAGAAGAACAGCAGCTCCAAAGGTCAGCAGCATCACTGGGTAGGCAATGGCGGAGGAGGCAAGCGTAAAGCGGATGATAACATGGACTTTGTGGCTAATACCAACGCACAGGACAATGGCCAGCGACGCAAGGGTAGGCCAAAAAATCATAATGGAGCACCCAAACCTAACCCAAACCTCCTAAACTATCTGCTAAGTCAGCCCTGTCCAAGACATGGGACGAAGGAGGAGCCAGCAAACCACCTTTGGAAGGATTGCTTTATTATGCAGGAGTTCAAGAATTCTAATAATTTCCGGTATGATCACGAATCTGGCGGTGGCTCAGGGTCCGGGCTGGATTACGGTGGAGGAAGTTCCGGTTCAGGATTTAATGGTAATCCGGGCGGGCATAATGGTCAAAATAGTCAGAACAACTAGGGTGGTTACAACCAACAGCAGCAACAGTCAGGTTACCAGAGCAACCCAAAGCAGTTGAGTAGTGGGCAGTAGCATGTCTTTACCACTAGCTTGGACAAGCGAGACCGGAAGGTTCAGAGGCGGGCAGTCAACTCTGTTGAACCAGCCATACCCCGTTATCTACGTTGGTCTGAACAGCCAATCATATGGAGCAGAGAGGATCACCCACCCCAGGTCGATAATCCGGGTCAGTTGGCTCTGGTGGTGGTGCCTCAGGTGGGAGGTTATAAGTTCACCAAGGTGCTCATGGATGGAGGGAGCAGCATTAACATCCTGTACTATGAGACCTTCCGTCGTATGGGATTAACAGATAAGAATCTCAAACCGTCTAATACAGTATTCCACGGTGTAGTGCCTGGCAGATCAGCATATCCCGTTGGTAAGATAGCTCTCGAAGTGGCCTTTGGGGATGATCATGATTCCAGGTCGGAGACATTGATGTTTGAAGTGGTGAAAATCCAAAGTCCATATCATGCCCTGTTTGGGCGACCGGCATACGCCAAGTTTATGGCTCGGCCCTATTATGTGTATTTGCAACTCAAGATGCCGGGTCACAAGGGGACAATAACCGTTCACGGAAGCCGCAAAATCGCTTTGGAATGCGAGGAAGGAGATGCGGCTTATGCAGAGTCGGTTTGTGCCACCGAGGAGTTGAAGTACTATAAAGACAATGTTGATCCGACGGACATGACTCCATTGAAGAAGCCAACTACGGAGCATGATCCGGCCCTGAAGTTCAAATCGGCAGCAGAAACTAAGCTTGTTGACTTCGTACCTGGCGATTCGTCCAAGCAGTTCAGCATCAGTGCCAACTTGGATCCGAAATAGGAAAGCGCGCTCATCGAGTTCATCCGTGAGAATCGGGACATTTTTGCATGGAAGCCCTCTGACATGCCAGGTGTACCGAGGCAACTCGCTGAGCACACACTTAATGTGGATCCTAAATATAAACCGGTGAAACAGTTCCTCCACCGGTTTAACGAAGAAAGACGCAAGGCGATTGGAGAAGAGGTAGCCAGGCTCTTAGCAGCTGGCTTTATTGTTGAAGTTTTTCACCCCGAGTGGCTTGCCAATCCGGTGCTGGTCCTCAAGAAAAACGGCACCTGACGCATGTGTGTGGATTACACAAATCTTAATAAAGCTTGTCCAGCAGATCCTTTTGCCCTCCCCCGTTTAAGTTTTTTGGATGCATATTCTGGCTATCATCAGATCAAAATGGCAGTTAAGGACCAGGAGAAGACAGCATTTATAACTCCCTTTGGAGCCTTCTGCTATGTGTCTATGCCCTTCGGGCTCAAGAGTGCCCAGGCAACTTACCAACGGTGTGTACAAAATTGTCTCCACAAGCAGATTGGTCGTAATGTACATGCTTACGTGGATGATATCGTGGTTAAATCCAGGGAGAAGGAGACTCTGATTGATGATTTGAAGGAAACCTTTGATAACCTGAGAACATACAAGATGATGCTTAATCCGGACAAGTGTGTCTTTGGTGTACCGGCGGGCAAGCTATTGGGTTTTCTAGTGTCCAACAGGGGAATTGAGGCTAATCCGGAGAAGATCACGGCTATCACCTCCCTGGCTAAACCGAAGTGTATCAACGATGTTCAATGCCTGGCAGGCCAGATTGCTGCGCTAAGCCGGTTTATCAGTCTCCTGGGTGAGAAGGCAATCCCTTTGTATCAGATGTTGAAAAAGACGGATCAGTTTGTCTGGAGTTCTGCTGCTGATGAAGCATTTGAGGACTTAAAGCGGCAATTGGCCAATCCGCCTGTGCTCGCCGCTCCCGTTGACAAGGAGCCGTTACTGCTATATGTTGCTGCTAATGTTCGGGCGGTCAGCGTAGCTATTGTGGTGGAGCGAAAGGAGGCAGGTAAGGAGCATCTGTTTCAACGTCCGGTCTATTATATCAGCGAGGTGCTCATTGAGTCCAAGCAAAGGTATCCGCATTGGCAGAAGCTGGTGTATGGAGTTTTTATGGCAAGATGGAAGCTTAAACAATATTTCCAAGGGCACTCAATTACGGTGGTCAGTTCTGCTCCTTTGGGAGATATCATCCAGAACCGGGAAGCAACTGGCCGGATTGCAAAGTGGGCCATAGAGCTGGGGCCGTACGGTTTCAAGTACGTGCCTTGGACAGCGGTTAAGTCTCAAGCACTTGTTGATTTCATCAATGATTGGACGGAAATGCAAGCACCTGAAGAAAAGCCGGATCATACGTATTGGACCATCCATTTTGACGGATCCAGGCAGTTGGAAGGCTCGGGGGCTGGAGTCGTATTAACTTCCCCACGAGGTGATAATTTTTGTTATGTTCTCCGTTTAATGTTCCCTTGTACTAACAATGCAGCTGAGTATGAAGCCTTGCTCCATGGTCTCCGGATGGCTAAGGAGATGAATCTAAGTCGAGTTAAGTGCTTCGATGACTCGGACCTAGTGGCTCAGCAAGTGTCTGGCACTTGGGACTCCAAGGACTCACTCATGGCAGCATATCGTCGTGAGGTGGATATTGTCGCAGGTTATTTCAAAGGCTATCAGGTGGACCACGTGGACCGGCGGAAAAATGAAGCGGCAGACGCTTTAAGCCGGCTGGGCTCTCAGCGCAAACCGGTCCCACCCAATGTTTTTCTGGATGTGCTGCACAACCCGTCGGTCAAGATCCCTGGTGAAGAGGATTTGGCTATCTCCGCTCCGGAGGCTCAATTGGTGGCAGTTCTTCATGTTATTCCGGATTGGACGCTTCCTTACCTGGCGTACAAGAATCGGGGCGAGTGGCCAGAGGATGAGATTCTGGCCCGGCAGATAATCCGGCGATCCAAGTCCATGGCTATCATCAACAGCGAGTTGCATCATTGCAGTGTATCAGGAGCTTTTCAACGTTGCGTATCTCCTGAAGAAGGCCGTGAAATTTTGCGTGAGATCCACGAAGGAGATTGTGGTCACCACGCCGGTTCAAAGTCTCTGGTGGCTAAAGCGTTTCGCCATGGCTTCTATTGGTTAACTGCTCATGCTGATGCGGAGGATCTGGTCAGACGATGTGATGGTTGCCAAAGGTTTTCAAGACGTGCTCATGTACCGGTTCAAGAATTGAGAATGATTCCAATTACTTGGCCGTTTGCGACTTGGGGGCTGGATATGGTTGGGCCTTTCAAAAGGTCCAAAGATAAGAAGACCCACCTCCTGGTGGTGGTTGACAAGTTTACAAAGTGGGTGGAGGCAGAAACTGTTAGCAAGTGTGATGCGGCCACGGCGGTTCAGTTCATCAAAAAGGTGATTTTCCGGTTTGGCTTTCCACACAGTATTATCACAGATAATGGTACCAATTTGTCCAAAGGTGCTATGAAGGAGTTCTGCGAACGGGAGCACATCCGGCTCGACGTTTCATCAGTGGCACATCCACAGTCCAATGGTCAAGCAGAAAGAGCTAATCAAGAGATCTTGAGAGGCATCAAGCCCCGGCTCATGGTTCCTTTGCAGAGAACGCCGGGTTGTTGGGTAGAAGAATTACCATCTGTGTTATGGAGCATCAATACAACACCCAACAGATCAACATGATACACACCGTTCTTCATGGTTTATGGAGCGGAGGCGGTTCTCCCCAGTGATATCCATCATGATTCACCTCGTGTCACGGCTTATATTGAAGCGGACAATGAGACAGCATGGCAAGATGCTTTGGACCGGTTGGATGAAGAGCGTGACATCGCAGCCGCCCGATCGGCGATTTACCAGCAGGATCTTCGTCGTTATCACAGTCGCCGGGTCAGAACCAGAACCTTTCAGGAAGGAGATTTGGTGCTTCGGCTCATCCAAGATCAGACTGATATGCATAAGCTATCCCCACCTTGGGAGTGGCCTTTCGTGGTCAACAAGGATCTGCACAACGGGTCGTACTATCTGATCGATATTCAAGAGCATAAGGACTCACGTACATCAGAGGAGGAGACTAACAGGCCGTGGAATATAGCTCATCTTCGGCCTTACTATACCTGAGCCATTGGCTATACTTATGTACATATTACGACAATGTATATATTATGATTAAATATAATAAACCAGAGCCTCAGCTAAAGCGGGGTATCTGTTCTTTTACATCATGTGAGGTTACACGGAGTTGATCTAAAGCGGCCTCCAGTTTACCACTTGAGTTCGCTTTGCTAAAAGCATCGTGTTATATCACTTGGAGGATTGGTCGTGTCCGAACCAATACCATGCCTCTTGATAGGCGAGAGCCACCAGATCACTTGGGGACTTGGTCATGTCTGAACCAGTCATGCCTCTTGATTGGCCTAAGGCCACAGAATCACTTGGGGGCTTGGTCGAACCCGAACCATGACCATGCCATTTGGTCGGCATAAATGTCACAGAATCACTTGGGGACCTAGCTGACTAGAACCATAGTTACACCTAACGGGAGCTTGGTCGTGTTTAGCCATGGTAACGCCATTTGATCAGCTTAAATAAACCTTTTTTGGCAAACGTTTTTGTCGTTGCTTTTGCTTCACACTTTTCTTTGAAGGGGGGTTTTTGCTTTTCATTGTGTTTTTTAAACTGACAAAGTTTTTAACCAATCAATTGACGGAACATAGTTCACGTCAATCCGGAGACTATTTGTCCGGTTTGATCCTTGTTGTTAACATCCTCTTATGGAGTAACACGGTGTTTATTATAACCCGGCACGGTTTACATGGTAAAACCAGCGTCATATATATATACAGGAGTTGTTATCTCCTCCAACAGTGTGGGTTTGCAAAACTCCGCTTCAAGATTGGCCAAGCCAACTTCACACTCAACGATGGCAGGTATTATGTATCTAAAAAATTTGATCATATACTTAAAAAAAATTGGATGTTTTGATTTCATATATACAGACATCATATTCCGCCTGACGGTACAACCGCGGTGGCACTTGACGAATTTCTCATTTCAGAAAGTGTTTTGGAAAGTTCATTACCACAGGAAGAACAAGTTATGCACGAAGGCATATCAACATCAAAGGTATCAGCTAGCCTATTACAAGGCAACATGGTGCCCATAATAATATAATCGTTTTTCACAAAGGAGAGGCAGTTTTAAAACTGGCTTCCGGTTCAAGCTTGGTCACCAGCCTAGCCTGATGGTTGTGGGTCATCCTGCGCCGCTTCAGCTTCCGTTCCTCTACCCAGTGACTGGAAATCCACAGTTGTCCAGTCGGTTCCCATTAATGCTTGAAAAACAACTTCATCATGGATCAGCAATGACGGGTCAATATCGGGAGTGTAAGTATGCTTACGGATTGGAGGGATCAGATTTTCCGATTCATGAATTGGTGCAGCTATTCGCTTGTTCTAACTATCATATTGTGCTTGATAATGAGACAAGTCTGCTTCCTCAGCCAACTGGCAGGCTAGTGGACGTACCTCCCGGTTTATTGCTCGCAGATCCGCTTCACCAAATTCTGACCCGTCTTCCTTCAAGCTGGGATAGCCCTGAGCCGCTTCAATAGGATCAAAATCCGGCACCCAGGCTTTTGCCCGGATTAAGGCATTGATTGCACCGTTCGAGCAGCAGATTTCTTCAGCTCTTCAACTCGGGCAGGAAGCACTGACAGTTTCATCAGAGTATCTTGAATCAAAGTGGGCGTCGGTTTGTTATGAGACGCGGTACAGATGATCCGCTGGGCACCAGTATACAATTGTTCAACCAATGTATAGATGGCTTTCAATTTCTTCCGCACATCTGACCCCAAGTGACCAATGCGTGTCCCTGAAATACCATAAAGGATTAATAAACCGGGGACTCTGTAAGAAGGCAGAGCCAATTCAGAAGGCAAGCTGGCTTATCAAAGATAGCAGTGGTCATGGCATGAACGTGCCGCTTTATGCTGGTCAGTTCATCCGTCCCTGGTTTTAGTGCAGTCTCGGCATCCTCTGCTCGTTTGATCAAAGCGGACTTTTCAGTGGCCCAATCCGCCCGTTTCTTCTTGAAGTTCTCCTTAAGTTGTTCTATGGCGCTTAAAGCACTGGCCAATTCCTCTTTTGCTTTGGAGGTTTCAGCCTGTTGGGTTTTCAGGTTTTCTTGAAGATCGATGATTTGGTTTTCTTTCGTCTTCAGCTCCGCCCGCATGCATACAGATATATGTTTCAACAAATCGGTAGAAGGATTCAAGTACCAACCACATAACAAGTTATGCGCTTAGCACTTGGGGGCTAATGCATATTCGATCTTCATCTTTCAATTGTTTACAAAGTCCCAAGATCAATACAAGCATTCAACTTGGCACTTGGGGGCTAATGGCTATTTGAGCATATATATTCTGATGCGGCAGTTTCAATTACTTAAAGTACCGGTTTAACTACGCTAGGGCTACATCAGCAAATTTCAAAGCATCAAGATTTATATTATTAAGTCCCGGTTTGAAAGAATATTTCAAACCGGCCCTTGGGGGCTAGGAGAGTCAGCAAGAATGGAAGCATACAAGCAGGAAGGAGCATATGGAAGTTACCTCATATTTATCTTTCATCATATTAACCAGATCGGCTTCGTAGTCACGGCTGGTATACAGCCGGTTCAGATAGCCGGAATAGATATCTTGGGCGTTCAGAGCAGCGTAAGTAGTCAAATCAGCGTTCCACTTGCCTTGGCCAAAAGTAGCAAATTCTTCCTTGGCAGAATGTTTGGATAAAGCGACAGGATTGCTTGGCTCAGTATGGCCAGTGCCAGTAATGACATCCTCGTCATCCTTGGTACCGCCGGTTTGCACTGGAGCTGTTGGCTTGTCAGTAGGTTTTGCTGGACCGGTGGAGCTTTCAATCCGGATGGAACCTGTGGGCTGATGGATAGGACCTGAGGTATCAGTAGGTCTCTCTTCAGCAATAAGATCATCATCTGGCTGCGGTGGATCGTTGGAAATATCCTCAGGAATAGCCGCTTCAGCATTGGGTGTCTTGTCTGCTTCAAGAACGACATCTTCTTCGGCCGCTTTGTCCAGGCGGGCTTTCTTGCTTGGCCTAGGTTTGGCCCTGAGAATAATAATAAAATTAAATACAGCATATGTTCTAAGGTGATGTACTGCAAACATCACAATAAGTATAGCTTACCCAAGCACCGTTTTAAGCGGTGGGAGCTGAGTAGCCGAGGACTCGCCAGAAGATGAGTGGGAAGTAACCTGGTAATCGGAGTCAGACGGATTAAGAGGTTGACGAAAGCAGCCCGCTTTAGGACAAGCACTGACAAGCAAATTTTAGAGACCCCTAAATGGCGTTTCCGAACCGGACTATTCGGTAAACCGGCGGAGGTAACTACCTGGCCGATGTGCCGGGTTGTGCGACGAGGTTCGTGTTGTTGGGTCTTCATAAGAAAGTTAGGATCCAAATAAGCAAGAGGATGAGAAAATTTAACTTTCCGGTTTGCCTGGCGGATTTTTTGTGAAGGCAAAGTTTCTGAATCGGAAGAGAGAATAATTACCTCTGCAACATCCGCGTGGCTGGCTTCGGCATCATCCTGACAAATATCATCATCAATAAGACGTATGAAAAATAAACCAAGTGAGTCAAGCTCTACCTCAAAGTCCGGATTATCTACATCATCATCAGCGGCCGGATTAGAAGATGCAGTGGATCTTTTCCTATGGGCAGTCTTCTTCACAGCTTTAGTCTTTTACCGGGTTGCTCTTTCCGGTTTGTATGGTTTTTCTGGTTTCTCCTGTGGCAGTTTTTTGCTCCAAAACGGATCATTGCCCTGATTATGCAGACATTGATATTAAAAACAATGACCAGACATATCAATAACAGAATCAGCAAATAGAAAAATCAAAGTCTTACAGCTGGCGGTTTGTTGGTGGCACAGAAGGGAAGCAGGCCGGTTCTAGCGCAGACGTGTTCCGGTTCATTCAGTATCTTATGCACAGCTTCTTTGATTTCTTCATCGAAGAGCTGGAGTTTTGAATGTCGTAGTGGCTCATCAACACTGTCAGTATACTCGCACATCAAACCGAAGCACTGACTAAGGGGCAGTATGCTCCATGATATCCAACAGTGAGCGAGATCAACCCCTGTTAAACCGTTGGCCATAAAGGCTCTGAGCTTTGACAGCTGGGGAGCATATTTGCTTCTCTCCTGGGCAGTCAATGTTTGAGGAAAAGGGTGTGTATTGCTGAGCCGCTCCGGACAAAAGCCAGGCAAGGGATTCTCACCAGCAGGGGAGGTGTCTTTGCAGTAGAACCATGTCTGATTCCACTCCTTGGGGTGACTGTGCAGCTTGGCGTGAGGGTATGTGACCTCTTTCCTTTTTCTGAATCGCCATGCCACCCAACTCCATATTAGAGCCATCAGTAAACTCAGTACGGCGGTTTAGATGGAAAAGATCTCTGAACAATTCCACTGTGGGCTCCTCTTGAAAGAACACCTCACAGAGCACTTGGAAGTGGCACATATTTGTAACAGAGTTGGGGCCAGTGTCTTGCGGATGGAGTTGGAAATCGGCTAAAACATCCTGGTAAAATTTAGAACCGGGCGGCTTAAAGCCCCGGGCTAAGTGATCTACGAAAACAACAACCTCAACTTCTCGAGGTGTGGGAGGGCATTCTTTGCCAGGAGCCCTCCAATGGATGGTATCTTTGCTGCCTAAAGCGCCAATCAGGACTAAATCGTCCAGTTGATCCTCTGTGACGCGAGAAGGAACCCAATTGCACTCATATACTTGCTTGGCCATGATGGAATCTACAAGGTAGAAGATTCCGGTTTAAAAATGCATTTGATCAAGGTACGTTGGTATGGGCACTGTTAAACCGGAGACAGAACTATCTGAACCAGAATTTCATGAAGCAACCAACATCTGGCGGTTCAACAAGGGGACTAATGGTATATACCGGTTTGTCAATTTTTTCTACAAAGTTAAATCTCCTGGTCTAAACATTGAACAGTCAAGACTGCAGATGAGTAAGTACACAAAAACAGATTTCACAAGATTATACTACAGCTTTGAATCTGGAACATGTTTATAAAGGAGATAAATATTCAAGGCCCAAAAGGAGCAGTGCCGAATCAATGAGCGAAGGTACGGATAAGATCTATGGTCTTAATATGCAAAAGTGAAAACGGAGGATAAAAACTACTGCTACACAGAGCAAAGATTCACAGACTCGTCTAAGGATCTATCATATGAACAAGAAGCAAGCGATGAACGCTAGAGAACATGGAAACCCTAGAACAGATCTATGATGAAAAGGATAGAAGACTTACCGAAGCTGAGGAAGAAGCGGAAGGTCGCCGTGGTGCTCTGGTACGCTCAGGGTGATGCAGCGGCCAAAGTTGGTGCAGAGGTCGACGGCGGCGGCGGAGCTCCGAAGCTGGGCGACGCGAGGAAGATGAAGCAGAAGGGCACGAAGGGGAAAAAGAAATGACCCTTCAGTCCTATTTATAAAGCAAGGGACATGGGTCAGGCGCGAAAATTAAGGGGCTGCAAGTTTGGAAACAGAGCTGTCGCCTCGATTATCGCAGATCTATTAAACAAGAAGGTATCATGGATAGTTTCTTTATGACAGATGACGTCACCAAACTACAAGAAGATGTTGAAGATGAAGTTTTTGCTAAGGATTGACATGAACCTGTTCAAATCAATCTGGGGCCTAATGTTGGGGATATTACTACTGGGCGTAAACCGGCCTATCTGGGCCGGGTTAACTTCATCAGTAGTTAAGTATGTTAAAGCCCATGAAAGTAGATGAGGGCTCAAGACCCATAATCGGTTGAGAGCCTGTAGCCGTAAACCGGCGTCAATATGTAACTTCTATTGTAAGTTAGGAATAAGTAGAGACCAAACCGGACACATCTATGAGCCGGTGTTGGGACTCTGTAAACCGACGGGCGTCACCCATGTATATAAGGGGACGACCCGACGGTGGTTCACGGACAACAGACAACAACTCGAGACATAGGCGAAGCTTGTTTGCTCCCTAGTCATCGAAACCCCATCAATTCCATCACAACTAGACGTAGGCTTTTACCTTCATCGAAGGGGCCGAACTAGTATAAACTCTCTTGCGTCCTTGTGTCCGCTTTAACCCCTTCAAGCTAACCCGTCGCGATGGCTCCACGACTAAGTCCTTTCTCTAGGACATCTGCCGTGACAAAACCACGACAATACCTCTCTTTGTTTCTTTCCTATTCAGTTCATTGCCATAGTCAAAGAGAGAAGCCAGGCCATCGTTGCGTTAGATCAGATCAGGAAACTCACCAGAGAGCCACCGTGATGACAGTGATCCCAGGAGAAAGGGGGACACGGAGGAGAAGGGAAACACCGATGCAATAATAATTTTGTGGCGGCGCGGCGAGCGGCTCTGCGCTGGTGGAGAACGGATGGGTCCGCCACGCTGGTGGAGCTGCTCCGTCGAATCTTCTTTGCCTTCACCCACCACTGATGCCTCTAGGGGAGAGGTAGGGTCGAACGAAGATGCGTCGTGGTCGTGGCCTCGTGGGCAGAGAGAGTTGGGGGCGCTGGAGCATCGGCCAGATGGACTAACGGGGTTGCATCACGCAACGAGCGCCAGCGCATCAAGGAGAGAGGAACGCCGCCGCATCGAGAGGAGGAAGGACGGCGGCAGGGAGGAGCGTCCGAGTGGGAATAAGTGGGACGCCCGACTTTTGATCTACATCGTACGTTTGACAATCCGACGGCTGAGACAGTGAAATCGCTGTGAAGGCTTCTAGGTAGCCTCGTTATACTGTTTCTCAATATGCAAATTAAACATATGACTCAAATAACATGTGAGTACTATTTGAAGGGGTGATATTAAAGGTTATATGAATCAAACGCATAGTTTGGCTAGCGGACAATCGAGGAAGGGGTGTTTAATAGTTTCATCTTCGACGGCATCGCGAACCAACCTGTGGTTGGATGGTTAGAGGGACTGTGGTATCCCAGCTCACAAGGGTTCAAGTCCTGGTGCTCGCATTTATTCCTGGATTTATTTCAGTATACGACGAGGTGCCTCCGGTGACTTCGTAAATTTCAAGATGATATGCCGGCTCAGTCTTTCAAAGGTACTCATAGGGGTAGGGTATACGTATGTGCCTTCATAAGGGTGATTGTATGCGCGTGTATATGAGCGCTTGCATTTGTACTGTGTTAAAAAATATCTATGACGGCATCAAATGTTTGCTAAAAAACCCTAAATTGGAAAGATGAAACGATGGAGGACCGATCTAGGAGAATTGTGTGGCGGACGCGATCCAAGGATCGCTGTGAAATAGAAATAAATCAAAGTAAGCGATCTTTCGAAATTATTGTATGGAAACCAATCGGAAAAAACATATTTGATATCACAGGTTTATCCTTGGTATATATTGCCCTCCTTAATTGTGGAATCGTCACAAAATCAAAGCGTCACATACGGATGGTAAATATGGCGTAATCAACGCACGCACCATAAAAACGCCTACAAAATAGCCGGCAAAGGACGATGCAGGATAGCATTACAACAAGCACAACACACACGTACGTACAGCAAAAGTAAGGAGAGGAAAAAA